>NC_091328.1:31782613-31962613 GCF_038502225.1 Cherax quadricarinatus
GTGTGAGGAGGGATAACGTGTGTGTGTGTGAGAGGAGGGATAACGTGTGTGTGTGTGTGAGAGGAGGGATAACGTGTGTGTGTGTGTGTGAGAGGAGGGATAACGTGTGTGTGTGTGTGAGAGGAGGGATAACGTGTGTGTGTGTGAGAGGAGGGATAACGTGTGTGTGTGTGAGAGGAGGGATAACGTGTGTGTGTGTGAGAGGAGGGATAACGTGTGTGTGTGTGTGTGTGTGTGTGTGTGTGTGTGTGTGTGTGTGTGTGTGTGTGAGAGGAGAGATAACGTGTGTGTGTGTGTATGCGAGAGAGGAGGGATAACGTGTGTGTGTGTGTGTGTGTGTGAGAGGAGGGGTAACGTGTGTGTGTGTGTGTGTGTGTGAGGAGGGATAACGTGTGTGTGTGTGTGTGTGTGTGTGTGTGTGTGTGAGAGGAGGGGTAACGTGTGTGTGTGTGTGTGTGTGTGAGAGGAGGGATAACGTGTGTGTGTGTGTGTGTGTGTGTGTGTGTGTGTGTGTGTGTGTGTGTGTGTGTGTGAGGAGGGATAACGTGTGTGTGTGAGGAGGGATAACGTGTGTGTGTGAGGAGGGATAACGTGTGTGAGGAGGTATAACCGAGATACTTCCCGAAGATGTAGACTGAATGATATACATGTTCTTGAAATACATGGACCTGTACTAGATGGACCTGGACTAGATGGACCTGTACTAGATGGACCTGGACTAAATGGACCTGGACTAGATGGACCTGGACTAGATGGACCTGGACTAGATGGACCTGTACTAGATGGACCTGTACTAGATGGACCTGGACTAGATGGACCTGGACTAGATGGACCTGTACTAGATGGACCTGTACTAGATGGACCTGTACTAGATGGACCTGGACTAGATGGACCTGTACTAGATGGACCTGTACTAGATGGACCTGTACTAGATGGACCTGTACTAGATGGACCTGTACTAGATGGACCTGTACTAGATGGACCTGGACTAGATGGACCTGTACTAGATGGACCTGTACTAGATGGACCTGGACTAGATGGACCTGTACTAGATGGACCTGGACTAGATGGACCTGGAGTAGATGGACCTGGACTAGATGGACCTGGACTAGATGGACCTGTACTAGATGGACCTGGACTAGATGGACCTGGACTAGATGGGCCTGTACTAGATGGACCTGGACTAGATGGACCTGGACTAGATGGACCTGGACTAGATGGACCTGGACTAGATGGACCTGGACTAGATGGACCTGTACTAGATGGACCTGTACTAGATGGACCTGTACTAGATGGACCTGTACTAGATGGACCTGGACTAGATGGACCTGTACTAGATGGACCTGGACTAGATGGACCTGTACTAGATGGACCTGGACTAGATGGACCTGTACTAGATGGACCTGGACTAGATGGACCTGTACTAGATGGACCTGTAGTAGATGGACCTGTAGTAGATGGACCTGTAGTAGATGGACCTGGACTAGATGGACCTGTACTAGATGGACCTGGACTAGATGGACCTGGACTAGATGGACCTGGACTAGATGGACCTGTACTAGATGGACCTGGACTAGATGGACCTGTACTAGATGGACCTGTACTAGATGGACCTGTACTAGATGGACCTGTACTAGATGGACCTGGACTAGATGGACCTGTACTAGATGGACCTGTACTAGATGGACCTGTACTAGATGGACCTGTACTAGATGGACCTGTACTAGATGGACCTGTACTAGATGGACCTGGACTAGATGGACCTGGACTAGATGGACCTGGACTAGATGTACCTGGACTAGATGGACCTGTACTAGATGGATCTGGACTAGATGGACCTGTACTAGATGGACCTGGACTAGATGGACCTGTACTAGATGGACCTGTACTAGATGGACCTGGACTAGATGGACCTGGACTAGATGGACCTGGACTAGATGGACCTGGACTAGATGGACCTGGACTAGATGGACCTGGACTAGATGGACCTGTACTAGATGGACCTGTACTAGATGGACCTGTACTAGATGGACCTGTACTAGATGGACCTGGACTAGATGGACCTGGACTAGATGGACCTGGACTAGATGGACCTGTACTAGATGGACCTCGACTAGATGGACCTGTACTAGATGGACCTGTACTAGATGGACCTGGGCTAGATGGACCTGGGCTAGATGGACCTTGACTAGATGGACCTTGACTAGATGGACCTGGACTAGATGGACCTGGACTAGATGGACCTGGACTAGATGGACCTGGACTAGATGGACCTGGACTAGATGGACCTGGACTAGATGGACCTGGACTAGATGGACCTGGACTAGATGGACCTGTTCTAGATGGACCTGTACTAGATGGACCTGTACTAGATGGACCTGGACTAGTTGGACCTGGACTAGATGGACCTGGACTAGTTGGACCTGGACTAGATGGACCTGGACTAGATGGATCTGGGCTAGATGGACCTTGATTACATGGACCTGGATTACATGGACCTGGATTACATGGATCTGGAATAAATTGTCCTGGGATACATGGATCTGGAGTACATGGACTTGGTATACATGGTTCTGGAAAACATGGACCTGGAATACATTGATCTGGCATACATAGATCAAGAATACAGGGACCTGGAGTACATGGACCTGGTATACATGGACTTGGTATACATGAACCTGGTATACATGAACCTGTAAGGTGTGTATTAATACGTAGTGTTCACATTACAGGTAGGTGAAGCTTCACAGATCGTCGAGGGAGAGATGACAGCATCACTAAGGTAAGTTGATGTTTATGTTTTAATAATGTTTACTTTACCGCCAATATGTTAGGTAATAAGAAACAAAGTACAACTAATGCGACATTTTATTATGGCAACGTTTCGCTCTTCTGGAGAGCGAAACGTTGTCATAATAAAATATCACATTAGTTGCACTTGTGTCGTTTTACTTAATACGTTTAAGTTGTCATTAGCGTAGTTTCCTGTTGTCAAGGAGCAACGGTTTGCGTACAGCGTGTATACAGATGTTAAGGGAGAGTTGCTCATCTTTCCTTTATATTGTTACTGAGGGTTGAAAGATCCAGTAATTCCAAAGAGTCGTGGAAATCTCGAAGTTTGCCTTTCCAAGAATAACTTGTAAATAATTAAAAAAATCTACGAGACAGACATTTATACTCAGGTCTTTTTTGAAGGAATATTTTGCTTGGAAATCATTCCCTCTGCGCAAGTCTCCATGTCACTGTTTTGACCAGCACGACGTCAATTTAAATTTTTGTTACGTTATGGCTAATTTATCATAAACTTGTAATAAAATGATTGCAAAGAAATCACGGTACCAGTGGGATTTGAACCCATGGTGAGTGAGTTTTATGACTTACCCCGGGTTCAAAAGCCACCCGTACCATGGTTTCTTTACCTTGGTATCCTAGACTGTGCAGTCGGTCCTACTGTCCCTTTCACACAGTATATTCTATCCCATGAACTTCTCGCATCCTGTAAGGAAAGAAGACAGAAGTACACAAGTCCCCTCGTATCCGAGGGAGATAAATTCTATAACCTACCCTGGATACCCGAAACCACAGATAGTAGCGAACCATATATATATATATGATCAATTGTTTTTCGTTTACATACTTATGGTAAGTTAAATTGATAAATTACGCACACTAAGTTGAGAATTATCACTTGTTCACTTACGGGAAGCACTTGACGGCTTCTCTAAGTGTTTGAACAACTTCCACCGTCGCTACTTTTGGAGCCATTATTAAGCCGAACTAAAGGTTATTTTTTTGTGCCACGGTAAACCGCAGATAATTCAAACAGGAAAGTAAATTCACAGATACGGGGTTTACTCCATTACCTTCCGTTAATTCAGTAGAGCGAGCGAGATCGTTAATGTTAATTCGTTGAGGCATCTTTATTGCGAAACTTTTCGCTTACACAGTAGACTTCTTAAGTTGAATACAGAGGTGGTAACAGAAACAGTAGTCGACTACAGCACTTGTTGCCCAAACTAGATAGGAAGAGCAAATTTGGGGAGGAGGGGGGCTCCCGAAATGACAGGAACATACATATATATATATATATATATATATATATATATATATATATATATATATATATATATATATATATATATATATATACATATATTTATTTATTTTAACAAGTCGGCCGCCCACCGAGGCAGGGTGACTCAAATAAGAAATAAAATCCCCAAAAAGAAAATACTTTCATCATTCAACTCTTTCACCTCACTCACACATAATCACTGTTTTTGCAGAGGTGCTCAGAACACAACAGCTTAGAAGCATATACGTACAAAGATACTCAACATATCCCTTCAAACCCACGAAATAAGTGGTATTCATCAATAACACTGCGCTAGCCAAGGAGTCGAACCCATGCTGTTTTGGCCCACCTCATGGCGAGCGACAACACACGACGCCTTAGACCACTAGACCACACAATCCTTAACAATGGCGCATCCAGCCAAGGTAGATGTTATACCCACCATGGAAGGACATATGGTGGAGTGGACGCCTCAGAGCTAATTTCACTCTACTCCCTGTTTGTGTACTAGCTCAACAAGCAGTATATTATATTACTGTACCCACGAAACAAGTGGTATTGATCTATAACAACACTGCACTAGCCAAGGATTCGAATCCATGCTGCTTTGGCCCACCTCATGGTGAGCGAAAATGTATGACACCTTAGACCACTAGACCACACAATAATAAAATATACTGCTTGTTGAGCTAGTACACAAACGGAGTCGAATTAAATTAGCACTGAGGCGTCCACACCACCGTATGTCCTTCGATGGCGGGTACAACATTCAGCTTGGCTGGATGTACCATTGTTAAGGATTGTGTGGTCTAGTGGTCTAAGGCATCATGCGTTTTCGCTCACCATGAGGCAGGCCATGAGTTTGATTCCTTGGCAAGTCGTAGTGCTGTTCGTGGGTACAACAATATAAAATACTGCTCGTTGTGATAGTACACCAAACAGGGTTTAGAATGAAATTAGCCTAGTCATCCACACCACCGTATGTCCTTGGGTAGAGAGTACAACATCCAGTTATGCTGAATGCGCTACTCTTAAGGATTGTGTGGTCCTGTGGATTAAGGCGTCATGAGTTTTCGCCCACCATGAGGCAGGCCAAAGCAGAATGGGTTCGACTCCTTGACTAGTCACAGTGTTGTTATTGATCAACACCACATGTTCGTGGGTACAATAATTACATACACACACACACAATCTTTCATGGTATGCTTTTGTGTTTTGGTACGTGTGAGGTGGAGGAGCGGCATAATGCGTCCTATACGCTTAATCACGTCCCTCAGCCGTGTAGGAAGACTCTCACCAATTCATGTAGAGCAGCCTCCAGCCACGGGATGGAACTGATATCCTTGCCCAGTAAACTTCGTTTCACTATTGACCAGAGGTTCTCAATAGGGTTTAGATCTGGGGAATTGTCTGGCCAGTCATTAAAGAACCTCACTTCACAATCCTTAACAGACGTGTCAGAACTGGGCTACAGTAGTCACCACCAGGTTAAGAAACTGATCCTCTCCAAGCCACAGAAGAAATGTAGGCTGGATTATGCAAAGAAATATCTTCACTGGAATCCTCAACAGTGGTCTGAAGTACTTTTGAGTGATGAAGCAACTCTCAAAGTCTCCTGTAACTGTGGGGGACATGTGTACCGGCCCAGAGATAGTGACCGGCTAGACCCACGCTACACATGTCGAACCACCAAACACCCAGACTCGCTCATGGTTTAGGGGTGTTTCAGTGCTCAGAGTGTTGGACTCATTGTGCTTCCCAAAAACCAGTATATGATTCAGTATAATTACGGTTTTTATGCAGGACAGCACACAATGTCATACTGCCAAATCTGTAGTTCAGTGGCTTAAACGTTCTTACAGACACCTCTGAGAGTACATGTGGGTTCTTTTCTTAGGTGTACTCTCTAACTGCTTCTTTAACAGTTAAGGTACGAGGGGCCAGGCTGAGGTTTGGGAGACGTTAACTCGACACCGCCACCAGCCTTGAAACACTGCACCCAGTTCCTCACTGAACGCTCACACACATCAACATTCTCCACTATTTCTTTCGTATGCTGCCCAGCTTTGTGAAACCTTATAATTTGAGCTGTAGTTTCAGGTGTTAAACACTTCCTTTTACCACATAACCAAACATGTATAGCCCCAAAACCAAAGGGAAAACCATACAAAAGATGGGGTGGATGAGAGACACGTGAGCACTGAGGAGTCCCTGTGGAGTGTGGCGGCAGGCCGTGACGCCATGCTAACGGCTGCCACCCGACATAATAAACTGACGAGAAAAGATCCCCTGGATTTTCGTCACGGCATTATGCCGGGGCGCTCACCCAGCATAATGCCCTGACTAGCACTGTATGTGAGGGAAAAGTGGGTTATAAGTGGGGTTAGGGTTGTTCAGGAAACCAGGAACCATTAGCGAGTTGTTGCACACTCCCCTCTGGCGGGCTGGGGCGGAGCTCTAGTTCCTAGTGTCTGATGTTTCAATTTCTACTCCTGGTAGTATTGACCTTAGCTGGTGTGGGTTGAAGTTTGGAGAGTCACATCATCTCCACTCTTTTGATCAGGTAAGGTGATCTACCAGGAGTATTACTGTTCGTTGTTTTCTTTTGTTTGCTGGTTACCAGTAATGATTCTGACATTTAATACCACTCTTTTTCATTCTTAAATGTTATATTTGCCTAACTGTTGGTAACCATTCTAATTTTTCTAATTACCAGCTCTGCTCCTGGCGTGGTCATCCAGGGTAGACGCCAGATAAGGGAGCAAGATACTTGTTAATTGGACTAATTAACATTGTCCGACTTCTACCGGCCATTATTTATCCTACTTGTGGTGCTCCAACCAAGTAATACAGGAGATTACAAAACATAGGACTGTTACCATTCGCCCAGGATTACCTACATTGTCTTTAACATCAGAGACCCATCCAGAGCCTTACCTACTCCTGCCCAAATACAGCACCAGAACCCACGGCCACTTTTATTATGTTTAAATTTTAAGTAAAATCATAAAAAGATAATATTCTTATTATTCCTAGAGTAGTTTATTTATTTTTCCATTAGATTTTATGCTCAGATGAAAGGCGTTCCACTGACACTATATAATTTATTGACTTTGGAAGTATCAGTTCTATGTCCAACTGTGGACCCTCAGACTCGGAGAAGTTTTACCTCGGAACTGAACATTTTCGTCCTCTAGTAACTCCTTAAAATTATTCCAACTGAACCTAGTCTAACTTAACAAAGAAATCAAGTGCGTAGAAATGCACGAGGGACAAATCGCGAAATAATTCATTCTCTAATTTGAAAACCGCTTGCAAAATGAAGGCGACCTGTTCTCATTCCAGTTCCTTTATTTTCTACTGCGATTCCATACATTAGTTTCTTCGTGTTTCGTGGATATTTGTCTTTTTTTTTCTCATCCGTCAGTTAAAATTAAAGGTTAAGAGTCTAACTGCTTCGTGGAGTTCCATGATACCTGATAGTTTAAAAAGTATAATATAAAGTCTGGTTTCCGAATTGTACCAACTTTATAGAGGTTGAGGAAATGGTATGGTGATACCGACAAGATGTGGAAAAAGACACATACGTACAGTTCAGGACATTTATTAAAGGAAACGTTTCGCCACGAGTGGCTTCTTCAGTCCTAATACAGAGAAAACTAAGAAAACACACATATATATAGTGGCGGGAGTCAGGTGAGGTGATGCGTGGGTAGAGGTGGTGGTAGTAGTAGTAGTAGTTCCATTACTACTACTACTACTACTACCACCACCACCTCTACCCACGCATCACCTCACCTGACTCCCGACACTATATATATGTGTGTTTTCTTAGTTTTCTCTGTATTAGGACTGAAGAAGCCACTCGTGGCGAAACTTTTCCTTTAATAAATGTCCTGAACTGTACACAAGTGTCTTTATAGAGGTTCTTAATGTTAAGTTTGATCAGGATCGGTTAGGATAGGTCGGCTTTGATTATGTAAGGCTAAGTATGGTTAGGTTATGCTAGCTTTAGATAGGCTAGGTTTTGTTAAATTTAGTACCATAGAGCTAAGTTAGGTTATTAAACTCAACACTGACCATTCAGTGTAAGCCGATATAATTTAATCTAACCCAGCTAATCCTAACAAAACACAGCCCAACGGAATCTCACCCACCTTAGCTTAACTTAACCCGACATTCACCACTGCAACCTTACTTAGCCAAATGTAACCTCCCCTAACATTAAAACCCTGAGTAAAGCAATCAATATTTTATACCTTCAGTAACTCTCTATGTAACGTAAATTTTGTTCCTGGCAAGTATTATTTTCCAACTCCTTTTAGTGTGTTTTAAAAATAGGTTAGATAAATACACGAGTGAGTGTGGGTGGGTGTGAGTTGGACCTGACTAGCTGGTGCTACTGGGTCAAATGCCGTGCTCCTTCCTTAAGTGGAGGTGACCTGACTGGGTGGCCCATTGGTCTAAGCCGCAGGGCTGACATAGACATGCCCCACATGGGCTAGTCGGCCTGCTGCAGTATTCTAGTATTACAGAAGCAAAACCTGCCTTTATTAGTGAAGAAACTTGAGAAATGTTGGTGACGTTTTCTTTGGCTTGTCACTTGTACACTTTCATACATTAAGCCCCACTCCTTGAGTCTTGATATGATATCGAAAGCTCAGCATTTGACTTTGTCAAACCAAGTTCTCTGATTTGGTCATTGAGGTCTGTTTGGTTTCTGTAGTAAGGATTCCTCCCAACAGCTGCATCTGTAAGATCGTTGTGAATGCTTATTTAGCCCTGTCGGCTCCTCCGTAAGGAACTGTAAAAGCTGGCTCCTCATGTAAATAAATGATGGAAAACATAATATCATAAGATTAAACAAATTGTATTACATGATTGCAAGCATAAATGTAAAACAATTAAACATGAGAATTATTCATATTTGAAAAAAATGAAAAATGAAATAATTGAATTAAATGCTAATTTGTACAGATACAGTTGTAGAAGGGCGTGTCGATGTTGTTGACACTGCGCTCTGTCTAAACTCTGAAGCCGTTGTTGAAGAAGGGGGGAGGGGTGTCGTTACGGTTGTTCGTGATACATGAAGGTTTCCACAATACAATACTTCCAAGGTGAACTTATCCTCTGATCACCACAGTGCTGAAAATGTTGGATAGTCACTATTTTCACCACAGGGTTGAGTAGCCCGATGAGACACGTAGTTAGGCTGGGTGTGTAGCTGACTATGGTGAGAGTGAAAGGGGACGGTTGGATCGTAGGTGTGTGCTGTTAGCTCAGTCGATCTTTGCCAGATCCCTGTTGTCCTTATCTTCACCTCGCTCGTGTCCGATGACCCACGACGACAGTTCAAGGTTATAAATGAAAAATAATTAGTTAAAGCCTGTTCGCTAAATCGCTTACACGATAGACGTACAGCCTTTAAAAGAAATGAAGATTAAAAAGTAACATTAAATTTAAAGCAAGACAGGAATAAACACAAGTGTACAGCCCTAAATAAGAGTGAAACTCTTAAGACAAACAAAAAAATAAAATAAATTACAGGAGTGGAACGCATACTTACAGGTTTGATGGAAGCAGCTAGTTAAGTGATATCTCCACTAGTTGGAGATTTACACATTACCTCCCACCGGGTGAAAATAAGGAAGGGGGGGGGGGAATGGGATAGCGGGAGCTAGACACCACGTGCCCTTTGTTAGGCAAGAACTGCCAACAAACATCCATCACCATACATTCATAATTTCCATACTCCTATATTGAACTTTTCCCTCACACTCGTAGTGTTGTTCACTGTGCTCTTCATTTTCTGATTTGCTATTTTCTTCTCTTGACGGTTGACTTCTTTCTGGAGGTGTAGGTACAGGAAGATCAGCACTGTGTGCTACTGATGCAATAGATGAGGGAAGGTCTTGATAAGAAATAACAGGTGCATTTTTCCCAGAGAGATCAAAATTGCTTTTTAAATTTTTAGTTTAAGAAATTAGGAAATGATGCTTATTTCCTAGGAACTCGACAAAAGTGAAATTTTGTTACATGGTGCAATCCTAGCAATGTCACCAGCCGTGTGATGCTCCCATGGATCTTTCCACTATAACCGGAGTGGTGGCACTTAACAACAAGGTAATTACCAGGTGTGCAACAGGAATTTTGCCCATCCACAGATGGCAACATCCGTTTACACAATGAGTGTTTAGGTTCCTGAAGGCCTCAGACAACTAGCAGCCCTTCCCAGCAGACAGAGATGACAGCCACCCAGACTTTACCTCCACAGAGGACCTAACAACTGCTATAAAATTAACATCGACCAGGACGCTCTCACACATTCCCAAAGAGCTCACCCTCAAGCTACTTCCATATTCACTGACCTCTTGAAGAAAGTCAACGATATCCCATCAGTCTCTAGATCACTGCAAAACCTCTTGCTGTTATGTAATGCTTGTTTGTTCCACCCATGAAGGGCAAATCCCTAGCAACATCCGTTACTAGAGCAATAAATTAATTCCTTTGAAATAGCAACTTCGTCCGTCTTCTGTTTGAAGATCTGGGTGGCGTCTCTAAGAGCAATGATATTCTCACTAGTTATTAGCCTAAGTGCTCCAGGAGTCTATCTTCTTGCTAATTTGAGCTCTTATTTTTGATGTTGCAGGTGTTCATGTGCTTGCATTTTCCCAGCGGGTATTTAAGGCTTCTGGTGCCATGAACAACCACTAGGAAAATGTAACACATGAACAACTTAAACATCAAAGATAACAGAGAGCCCAAATTAACAAGAAGAAAGAGGAATAAAACACTACTTGAGCATTTAGGCTAATAACTAAAGAGGATACCATTGCTTTTACAGTCACCACCCAGATCTCCAAACACTAAGGTGAAGAATACACAAATAACCTGCACATAGAAGAGAGGAGCTTACGACGACGTTTCAGTCCTACTTGGACCATTTACAATGTAACACTAACAAAAAGGAGAGGAGGAGGGAGTATATGTAGGCCAGCAGACAGGGACGGGACAAGAGAGGTAGTAGTGGAGGTAGTAGTAGTACTAGTAGTAGTGGTGGTGGTGGTGGTCGTCGTCAAATACTAAGAAGAGCACTGCAAGGGAGCTAGGTGCCCACAGAGGGTAGGAGCAAGAGCCCAGAAGGGGGGGGGGATAAAGGACAAATACCCAAGGCAGAAGAAAGAAAACCCAAAGCAGAAAGAGGAAAGGGAAGAGGGAGAAGAGGAAAAAAGAATCATGTTAAGTCATGGTTATTTTGAAGTTTGAAGCATTTTACAATATAATGGTAAAGGAAGGCGTTTACAGAGACGAGGCCAGGATTAAGATTCATACAAGGAAAGTTGTGTATAAGGGATGATTCAACCAGACGGTGACTGTAAAAGTTGAAAGTAGAGTAGACAACTTTCGCAGAAGACCAGTCAAGGTAAATAATATTTACCTTGACTTTCTCCTGTTCTTGCTAATCTTTTAATGGAATACTAAGAGACTTCTTCCTACTATTGATGTGCGCCCTTCACTCTGGCTCCGCTATGTTGATGACATCTTTGTTCTTTGTTTTAAACGTATTTGAAGATAAATAAAAAAATGTAATACGTAATATATGAACTGAAAGATAATTTGTACAGGTGGTAGTTGTAGAAAGACGTGCCGGTGTTGTAGACACAGCTTCGTTGAGACTTCCGTTGTTGTCGAGGATGAAACAGGAGGGGAGGGGAAGTCACACCTGGTACGTGAAAACCCAACAAAAATTTAACATTAAAATGGTATAAAATACTGACAGGTATTGTCGAGCCTTGAATGATCAATCACGATGACAGGAAGAAATGAGTGGTAGCTGCCTGGGTTTAGCTACAATAAGGTAAGTAGATTTTGGGTGACGTCTCTTAACCAAATTTAGGTTCTACTCCTTCAGGAATCTCTGCAGTTGCCAGATGACCCTAGCTGGCAATCCAAGAGATGTGTTGGGAGCTGCTAGTCAAGTAATTATTCACTGGTCGAAGCCCCGCACATCACCTCTCACCCGGTGGAGAACGGTGGGGAGGGGGGGAATACGGGAGCTAAACACTCACCCTACCTTAACAAGCAGATCTACTGAACTTTCCCCTCACACTCTTCCTTTCCTCTTCATCTTTCTTCTTTGGGTTTTCTTTCTTCTGCTTTAGGTATTTGTCCTTTATTATTCCCCCCCCCTTCTCTGTGTTCTTGCTCCTACCCTCTGTGGGCACCTGGCTCTCATGCAGTGCTCCTCTTTCTTAGTATTTGACCGACTCCACTACTACTACTAGTGCTGCCTCCACTACTACCTCTCTTGTCCCGTCCCTGTCTGCTAGCCTATATATACTCCCTCCTTCTCTCCCTTTTGTTAGTGTGACTTTGTAAATGCTCCAAGTCTGACCGAAACGTCGTCGTAAGCTCCTGTCTCCTATGTGTGGGTTATTTGTGTATTGTTCGAGTCACGGTATTGTGCCTTTTTTTGTTATCTACTAAGGTGAAGAACCTGTAATCCTATAGGATGCTGATGTGTATAGAGCTGCAAAGTCATTCTCACAGAGCTCAGCAGACTGTTTCATGGGTTTAAAACCACAACATTTAAAACAAATGCTCAACCCAGCACTTAGGGAAGTTTCAGAGCCTTCTGTCTGAGCTCACCAGATCTGCCAATGTGTACATGGCTGGCAATGTCCCCGAGTCCATCGGGTCCCTCTTCCTTTGTGCGTCACTGTGTCCAAAGGAAAGGAATGGAGTATGCAGAATCGGATCCCTGGAGGTTGGCAACATCCTCCGTCGCCTTGTTGCCAGGGCTGCAGAAGGAATTTAAAGTCACATGGCTGTAACAAAGCTGTAACCAATTCAACTCGGTTTTGGGATCCAAGGAGGATGTGAGGCAGCTGCCCACATAGAAAGGGAATGCTTTACTGACATGATAAATCATAAAGCACTGATAATATTGAACTTTGCCAATATATTTAACATAGAAGAGAAACTGCTCTCTGTGCAGCATTTAATCATTTCATTTTCCTCTTTTCATTCAACCAATCGTGCTATAGTGGTGCTTCTGAACTCCTATTTGTTAAATATGAAATCGACTCGTGTGAAGGTATGCAAGAGTGGTATCGACCTCTTTTCTGACTGATGATCAAGGAAGTCAAGGAACGCTTCCCAGCGATGATTGAACCCTGGCCGGCACTGCGGAACCCTTCCTGCAGAATATCAGGAAAATAAAAGATCTTCGGGATAGCTTAGGAGAATCATTAAAGTGAGATATTCCTTCACCCAACCCTCAGATTGAGGACAGTAGCGTCGCTTTGCCAGGAACATGAATTATTGTTCTATCCAACAGCACTCTCTTTGGTGCTCCCCTCAGGTCCAATGCCACTGACCTGATTCTAGGATAAAAAAAAAGATCTCGAACTACAGCATGATGGAAAACCCGGAATGGAGTTGCTTCCCAATCTTCCAGAGTCCATTCTAAAGGAATCGGACATCCTTCTAAGTTCATGTTACAAAGTATACCGAAACTATCCCTTGATGACAGTGGATGCAAGCCTCGCATGCTTTATATATTTCCAGTCCAGACATGCATGTGCGTGTCTGTGAAGTGTGACAAACGTGTAAGTATGAGTAACAAGATATCCCTGTTATCTAGCGTGTTTATGAGACAGAAAGAGACACCGCAATCCTACCATCATGTAAAACAGTTACAGGTTCCTGTTTCACAGTCATCTGGCAGGACGGTAGTACTTCCCTGGGTGGTTGCTGTATACCAACCTACTACACACATACATACATACATACATACATACATACATACATACACACACACACACACACACACACACACACACACACACACACACACACACACACACACACACACACACACACGCGCGCGCGCGCGTACATGTCAGCCTTTCAAAATGTAGAAATGAAGTTGCACAAGATGGGTGTCCGTCAAACTAGAAATATGAACAGGAGCAACAAAATAATTCGTGGGGTTTATATCAAATACAAAAATACTGGACGGTACACTTTTGCGCCGGGATCCTCAGGCTTCCCCGTCAGTTTACCTCAAAGTGTACCCGGCTCTTTTTTGTAACTCTTATCTTCTGAAGGTAAAATATCTGCGGAACACCTGATGAAAGTCGAATTTTTATCAAAAAAATATGTTTTCATGTTCGGAGAAATGTTACAATATAATTTTACAATTATTATTTACGATCACTTGGTCTAGTTTAAATTATTCACGTGAATTGTTTACTATCATAAGAAAGTGTGTGTGTGTGTGTTTGAACTCGTGTATTTGTGGTTGCAGGGGTCGAGTCATAGGACCTGGCCCAGCTTCTTTACTGATAGCTACAAGGTGATCTCTCTCCCTGCTCCATGAGTTTTATCAAACCTCGTCAACTAATCTCTTATTTTTCCTGGGTCCTTCGTCTTCTCTGCTTTTTCCATTCTCGAGCACATTTAGTTTTTGCCTCCCTACACTTTTGGCTGAACCAAAGTGTGTGTGTGTGTGTGTGTGTGTGTGTGTGTGTGTGTGTGTGTGTGTGTGTGTGTGTGTGTGTGTGTGTGTGTGTGTGCGCGTGTGCGCGTGTACTCACCTAGTTGAGGTTGCAAGGGTCGAGTCCGAGCTGCTGTGTGTGTGTGTGTGTGTGTGTGTGTGTACGTACTCACCTAATTGTACTCACCTAATTATGGTTGCAGGGGTCGAGACTCGGCTCCTGGCCCCGCCTCTTCGCTGATCGCTACTAGGTCCTCTTTCTACTTCCAGAGCTTTGTCATACCTCGTCTTAAAGCTATGTATGGTTCCTGCCTCCACTACATCACTTGCTAGGCTATTCCACTTCCTGACGACTCTGAAGAAATAATTCCTAACATCCCTCTGACTTGTTACAAAAAACGCTATTGTAAAAGCTTAGAGATCAGATCTCCAGTGAATACTAGAAAGGACTGCCCTTCTAGCATCCAGCCTGTTACTGGGTTTTCGTAACAAGTAGTCAGTATCCTTGTCAAATTATCCATTAGAATTCAGTATGAATTATTAGTGCTTTAGGATTACAACTGGTAGGTTACTAACTAGAGAAAATAAAATTTAATAAATTTATTGAGTATCGTCTAGAGGTATATTATTAAATTAATCAATTCAAACAAATTAATAATAATCAAAATAATAATAATCACTTCTCTCGTTTACAGTATTATTGTGCTGAAAGCACATATCTCATTTATAATTCTTAAGTACCGTCTGGTACATTAACATTTAATAAGATATTACAGATATGTACAAGTAAGTTTGTGTATGTGTGTAAGTGCTCTAAGTAGTTCGCTATGTCTCACGACTCTACTAGACTTAAACAAGTGACTGACAAAGTCCTCAAATAAACTAACTTCTTGACCAACTGGCAGTCAGAACAGTCTGCTTGAACAACAAAAAGAATGCTAAGCCCAATAGCAATATAACAAGCAACTGCGACACAGAATCAGGAACAAGGAGATAATGTAATGACGCTAAGTAGGGACCATCTGCAGATCCTCCACAAAAGTCACAAAACTCCCATACTACTGAATCTAAGTTCAGCATAAGAAAATCCCCGACAGTGATAATACACAGATACCAGTACAAGTTAGGTCAGAAGCTACAGCTCAGGACCAGAGTTGTTTAGAGTGTCTATGCGAGACACAACCTCAGTACAACGTCGAAAATCACTAAGTCTATACAATGTTCTGTGAACAGTCTCCAGAACTAACAATAATGAGACAAGAGACGATCTTTCAACAAGGGCCTATAAGGGAGATTTAGGCACTTTGTCTGGAATACATCCAACCACCCAGCAAGTCTAGACCAGACTGAATACTTCAGGCAAGGTGAGGACACCCCCCCCCCTCGATCACATGATAGCTCCGTGGACAGCTGCAGCTCAGAAACAGAAGCCGGCAGGGAAACAAGCAAAGAGCGATAATTACAGTAGTTAGACAATCAAGACGAACTGAGCACATATGTTACATCCTACCTAACAACATGACTAAGTCAAATAATAATATAAAGTCATATATTTACGATTTAGCTATTATCGCAAATATAAGCAATATAAAATTATATGAAAAGGTAATATACATTATATTCATAATCATAATATACATTACATATATTGCAACCCATTCAGGGGTTGCAACACCCCCCCAAGACGACAAACGGTCGCACTAGGAGTTGCATTAATGTCTTTCACATCACTGATTACTCAGGTTACATTACTAACAGTTTAATATAAAAAAAATATAAGAGTCAATCTTGTGCCAAGCACTTCTATAATTTCACAGCGTATATACAATAAGATATGCCCCTAGTACTAAGGCAGTACACAGTATCGTATCTCTGCATACTCGTGGTTATGTACATCAGTGTAGAGACAGGATAGTGTAGACGAGCCTGACACGTTGAGGCTCGATCATAGTAGTGTAGACAAGCATAACAGTCTTGTGCTATAGACAGGAGACAGCATTCCACTCTTAAGTAGTGGTTGTGGAATGTTATGCAGTATGGACATCTGAGTATGAAACAGCTTAAGGTGTGTAGTGAAGGGGAAGGGGGGTCTGCGGCAGGACAGTGTTCCATCACGCAGTACATCGCCCACACCACACTACCCACTCAACACTCAGCTTCTGTCTCCTTACACACATATCATCAATACTGTGAATATAAAAATATAATAATTAGACATGAGTATACATAGTTAATATGGGCTGGAGGGATTAAGTTACTCTACTGAATTTGACATAGCAAGTAACAAAAGGTATTTTTTTTTTTTATATTTTTATTTAAAACAACACAATACATTAAATAAATAAAAGAACACATTATCAGTTCTTATTCAAAATTATAAATCCCATTGTCATATACATTACATCCAATGTAACTATGTTAAGTAAGATTACACAAGATAACATAACAATATTCATCATTATTATTATAACCAAGGAAAACCCAAACCTACAATCTGCATTATTTTTTCCACTTTGTTATTTATATATTATTAATCCACATAACCTTCAAGCCCTCCTTTACAATACTCATCATTGCCAGTGCCGACACAGCTGACACTTCTACCCCCACCCCCCCCGTATGTACAGTCCCCATTCTAAATAACATACATTAATTTCCCTAATGAATGGTCATTGAAAACAATTTCTACTAAAATAAACCAACCCAGCAGACTTCCAAACAAAAACAGTCAGGGTCATTATAAGACATGTAGGAACGAGTCCTGCAGTCATATATGTATACATATACGCATGCATATACACATACGTGTATGTGCACTTATTCATAAGAACCAACTAAATCATACATAGAAATAAATCGCTAAATGACTTGTCTGCAAATAAACTAAATATTACAATTTATGATAGAACTATACCAAAGACATTGGTTCCCCCAAACACCCTACTCATACACAAAGTTAATGTTACTGATTAACACAATATATAATAGGACCTTCCATACAAAATAAGGGGATATATAAACCCCATCAAATACTTATATATTTTCGTACATAGTGCATAATGTACATATTCAATACAATAATAAAAAAAGAGGTGTATGACAAGGCTAAATCTATCTTCAGATTAAAAATATATAAGACATAACCTCACATTTTACATATAAATATAAACCTCCTATATAAAATGATTCTTATAACAATAAGGGAAAAAACCGAAAATCACATAACTTTTGACTCTGTAATTTTACAAAAATTCATAAGGTCTACATACTCCTACAATAAACTTTACCCACATCAACCACCGTGCAAACCAATCAACCATACCTGACCAGGCTTCCAATCACACCAAGAGGGCGCACCACTGAAGAGACCAACCCCTTGCCTCTCACCCCATACTCAAACGGAGTAAACGTTCAACAGTAAGTCCACGATATCCCTCCGGAAAACTAATTACCCACCTTCCCCCATATAATTGTTTGTTCCTACATGCTGTCCTATAAAAACTCGCCGCCAGCGCTTTTATCCTAATGTTCCCCTCCACCTCCCTCATCCCCCAAGAAACATACAAGTAATCAACTATTACATATCTGATAGCCCTTCCCACCTCTTTGGGTACCCCTTCCATATCTAACATTAAAGCCCTAAGGGGTGATATCTTTCCCCCCCCCAATAAAAAGAAAACCCTCTTCAACCACAATCTTACCACCTCCAATGCAGAACAGAAATATACTACATGAAAAGCCGTTTCAACTTCCCCACAAAAAGCGCATGACGCCTCTTTCACAAAACCCATTCGTCTTAGCACCTCTTTCGATGCTAACGTCCCCATAAGAAATCTATATACTAATTCCCTCGCTCTTGCCGGTATTCTTAATTTACTAAATTCCACCCATATCACTCTCCAATCATATGTGGGATACACTGCCATCCCTTGCATTAATTCCTGACGACGGCCCACACCCACTAACCGTTTTACCTTGAGTTTTTTAACATTGCATACCTTTAACATAAACCGCAACATGTCTTCACACTCCACTAAGTCCCTGCCACCCCACCATTTGCGGATATCCCCCATCACCTCCCCCACCCGAAGACCCCTTTCCCCCGCTGCCCGAATATACCTCTGCTTCACATATAGCGCCTTCACCCTAGACCCTAATGCAATCAATCCCAGTCCTCCCTGCCTTACCGCAGTCATTACTACATCTTTGCCCAACCACGCCCTCCCATAGCCCCACACATACCTTAAGACCCTTCTTTGCATTTCCATAATATCCTGACTTCTTAATGGGTAAATTTCCGCCACTCCCCACACCTTACTATAAATCAGCGTATTTACCACCACAACCCTTTGATGCAAGGTTACATCCCCGGCCCTTAGACCCCTCAGCCTACTCAAAGCTTTGTCCATTACCATTTCTGAATTAACCCTCCTGCTCTCCTGTGCATCTGCCAAAAATAAAATCCCACAAATCTTTAGCCTATCTACAGTTATCCAACCAAACTCCTCCCCCAAGGTCCCTCCTACCCAAGCCCCTACCTCCAACAACCGTGATTTCTGCTTATTAACTCTCATCCCAGTAGCATTCCCAAAAATCTCAATTACCCTTCCCACTTTTCTTAAATCTTCAATCTCATTAAGTAAAACAGTTGTATCATCTACATAACCAACAATATTCCCACAATATCCTCCACTCTCCCCCAACCTTCCCATCCCACCATCAACCAGAACATAGAAAGGGTTCTGCATACATGCAAAGAGTATTTGGGAGAGTGGACACCCCTGCCTTAAACCCCTTCCCATGCTTACTGAACTACCCAACCTCCCATTTACCTGTACTCTCATTGATGCATTCTCATACAAAGTCCTCACCCATCCAACCACCCTCCCTCCAAAACCCATTCTCACCATACTCTCAATCAAAAATTCCCTATCCACATAATCATAAGCTTTCTCCCAATCCAGACCTAGAATACCTCCCTTATTACTACCCTCAAGGAAATCCCGAATACGACCATGACCTACCCGCATACTCCTCCCCGGGATACCAAACTGTCCCCCATGTATCACCGACCCCATGACCTTCTTCAGTCTATTACCCAAAATTTTCGCAAAAACCTTGTAATCAGCGCACATCAAAGATATTGCACGGTAAGCACTCAACTCTCTACCCCCCCCCCCTTCTTTGGCACCAAAACTATGACACCCGTACTTTGCGATATGCCCAACTTCCCACTAGTTAACATATGGTCCAATAGCCTAACAAAACACTGCCTAATACACCCCCAATGTGCTCTATAAAAATCATTTGGTATACCGTCTATCCCTGGTGTTTTCCCGGTACTCATCCCGAAAACTGCCTCTTCCACCTCAACCTCACTTATACCAACCTCCAACCCCACTCTATCCTGCTCACTTAAAACGCTATGGAACCCCCCTTCAAAAAAACCCTCCCAGGAACCCCCCTCCCTCCAACTCCATTTCTCTCTAAACCAACTATCAGCATAGAGACTCATACTTTCCGTATTGGATAGGACTCGACCCACTGGATACCCTCCCACCCCAGGGCTTGTCTCCAATTGTAGAATGGTGGTTACACTCTGTCGGTCCCGAAATTTACGTAAAACATACCCAGACGGTTTATCACCCCACAAAACATCCTCTAACCCCGCCCTAACCCTAATTGCATCAAACCTATCATTGTGTAATTCAGCTATTCTACTCCGCAGTCTGTCCATATCATCCCTCCTACCACCTCCCCCAACATAACAATCTTGCAACTGTCCCTCCAGATAATTTTGCAACCCAAAATGCCACCTCGCCTCCTCTCGTCCCCTAGCCTTAAAAAAATTCGCTATTCCAGGTTTTGCCTGCATTTCCCACCAATCTAACAGATCTATCTCCCTGTTCCTAGCCTCCCAAAAAGGCAACCACCAATCACTGAAAAAAGGCCCCTCCCCCTCCTCCTTAAGAAGCCTTACATTTAATTTCCAGTACCCAGAATAAATACGCACCACTCCATCCCACATCAAATCTGCTATTACCGCTCTGTGATCAGAAAACCCCACATCGAAGGTTTGCACCCTCACAACATCTATACCCTGCTTAATATAAATTCTGTCTAATCGCGCTTCATATCCCCTACGGACGAACGTATGCTCCACTAGGTAACCCCCCCTCCCCACCACATCAACAACCCCAATATCTCGCAATACATCCCTCAGCACACTCAGCACACAACCCGCCCCTCTCGGTTCGACATCACCACTCCTAATCACACAATTCCAATCACCTCCTATTACTGTTATAGCAGGCAAACCTCTCAAGTGATACATCAATACCTCTCTGACAAAATCTACTTTTACCCTGATATTACTAGTTGCTGGCATGTAAACTCCCACGAAACTAACTCGACTCTCACCCCAGACGCCATCCACCCTCACGATCCTCCCACCCCCCCCCTCTTCCCAACCGATGACACGCAAGGGGCTGGTCTCCTTTACCGCAACTGCTACCCCACCTTTCAATTGCAAACCACTGGTTACATACATCCGATATCCTTTCACCCTCAACACACTACCAGCCCTGTGATTATGCTCTTGCAAAAAGCATATGTCAACATCAAACCGCCTTAAAAACCACTCCAACCAAACTTTCTTGACCTCAGTCTTAAGTCCATTAACATTAAGCGTGACACATCTGAAAATTACAGAAGGGGCGGCTTTCCCCTATGCCTCTGGGATTTACCCACTGCACTTTTCATATTACGTGTTCCTTTGCCACTCGAGTTTTCCTGTGCAATCACTTCCCCCCTCCCTTTCCCAATTTGCAACTCAGGCACACCTCTACCACTATGTGTCCTCGGCTCCACAACCGCTGCCCATGACTTCTTCCCCGGCCTCTGCCCTGGGGTAATGACCTCATCTATCTCTGATGCCGCAGTTCGTTTCCTAGAACTCACACTTACACACATATCACCCTCAGACAATTCCTCCTGGTGTACCTCCACGGCCACCACATGCTCCCGCCCAATCTTACTCAAGTCTTCCTCAACAATTTGTTGTCCCTCCAAAGTTCCAGCTTCACATGAACTGAGGACACCTTTTGCACAGGGTTCCTCCTCATCCAAAAAATCCTTGATCACATCTGCCAATAACCCATCCTGGGTTGAAGCTTCCTGGACGAAAGTCTCCTCAGATGTCACCTTCAACTCCCCCGACGCCCCTGGGAGAGTGACACATGTCTCCGCCGCCGCCACCTCCCGGTCGACCTCTTCGCTCCAGAGGTCATTCCTCCGGCCTCCCGAGGCATCAGAGCCAGGCACCAAATTACACGACTGTTGAATCACAATTGGAGTGTCGAGAATTCGAAAAGCCCGCCTCCTAGGACACTGGGCTGCCATGTGCTCATAAGAGCTACATAGACGACATGTTTTCCTTTGCCCAGCATAGTACACATAAACCTGTGTTCTACAACCGATCATCGTAACATAGGATGGTATAGGCCTTGTTAAGGTCATTTTAAGGGTGTAAGAACCTTCCGGCATTCCTTCATATGGACCATCCCTCCACACCGCCATTGTTGCAGAATGCACTGTCCCATAACTTCGAAAATACTCCTGCAGGCCATAAGCCGTAGCCTCGAAGGGTACATTCCGTACCTTCACCCATGTGAAGTACTTAGAGACGTCATGTAACACAACATCCATCGTTGAATTCACACTCATGCGTTGTTCCTGGTAATGCTCGACAATTCTTGTGTAGTAATCGACTCGTAGAAATTTCACAAAGATTCTTGTTAAACCATTAAGGGCGACGCCATACAATTCCTCGTTGGGAATACCATATGTATCCCTGATGATGTTAGGGAGAAGGACGTTCATCGTATCTCCACTTAACGTACCACGAACCAGCTCTATGCAGATAGTATTCACTCTCCGTATTGTATGTTCCGCCATGTTGATATCCCAATGAGCAGCGCACGTCCTCACTACTCAATGGTTGTTGCTGAACTCAAAAAGGTATTTGGGCATAAAATTACGTTAATTTAATGTAACTGATAATTATTAAGGACGTGACAGAGCGTCAGCAATTACATTACAATGACCACTTATGTGTTTCATACTAATAGAATAAGGTTGGATTCTGAGGGCCCACCTCAAGATCCTAGCATTTTTACTTTTCATAGTGAGTGGATTGTGGTCTGAAAAAAACGTTAATTTTAAATGGGGAAGTGCCCAAATACACCTCAAAATGTTCCAAGGACACCACAAGAGCTAGAGCCTCTTTCTGAATAGTGACATTAGATGAACAGTAACATATAGGATGGAGAATGTCAGTGGATGTTGACTGTTGGAGCAGCACAGCGCCCACTGCATAACCACTCACATCTATATGTAAAAAGAAGGGAAGATTGAAATTAGGACTCTTCAACACAGGAGCAGAGGAGAGCAAACGTTTCAATCTTTTGAACGAGTCTGAACTATCTCTAGTCCAGGTGAACTGAACTTTGCTACTAGTAAGCTCAGTGAGAGGAGCTGCTATCTGAGAAAAGTTTGGACAGAACCTGCGATAATATCCTGCTATACCTAGGAATCTTTGTACTCCCTTCCAATCCTGTGGCACTGGAAATTCAGAAATTGCACGAACCTTAGCCTCAATAGGAGCAACCTCACCTTGGCCGATACA
Organism: Cherax quadricarinatus; assembly: GCF_038502225.1. Lineage (NCBI taxonomy): Eukaryota > Metazoa > Arthropoda > Malacostraca > Decapoda > Parastacidae > Cherax > Cherax quadricarinatus. The sequence goes on from NC_091328.1 coordinate 31,805,876, forward strand.
AAAGCCTAGATAGGTAATCTTGGCTTGACCAAAACTACATTTAGCTAAGTTAACAGTGAAGTTGTAGTGCGCCAGTCTCTCAAACAATGCTCTGAGACGCGTCAAGTGCTGTTCCCACTCGTCACTGTACACCACTAAGTCGTCAAGGTAGGCTTCTACTCCTTTTAAGTTGTGGGTCAACTCGTTCATTATACGTTGGAATGAAGAAGCCGCGTTACATAGGCCGAAGGGGGTGACGAGGTAGTTAAACAATCCATCTTGAACAGTAAAAGCAGGTATTTCTTGAGCACGTTCAGTAAGCAGGACTTGATAATAGCCTCGTAAGAGATCTAAACGGCTGACAAACTGGGCTCCTGACACACGGTCAATAAGGTCGTCAATGCGAGGTAGAGGATAACCATCAGGCAAGGTGACAGAGTTCACTTTCCTGTAATCAGTGCACATCCTGAAACTACCGTCAGGTTTAGGCACTAAAATACAGGGAGATGCCCATGGACTTTTAATGAGCTCAATAAGTCCATGAGATAACAGAAAATCAACCTCTTCTCTCAATGCTTTATGCTTTGTTGGACTCATCCTATATGGAGATTGCTTAATGGGTGATGCTCCCTGTACATCAACGTCATGTACACCCAGAGTACAACGTTTAGGAACATCACCGAACAATTCAGGGAAATGCAAAATCATGTTTTTAATATCACCAGCTTTATCAATCCCAAGGTTACTAAGAAAATCGTCCAGAGATTGTAGTCACTGAATTTTCTAAGCGCACCTCTATACCTCTAAGAGATGTCAGGTAGACTGACGTTTTCTTCCTCTGTCCTAGGAAGAATAGATGTAGTAGGTAGAGGACTAGCATAGTATGTCTTAAGCTGGTTAACATGGTACACATGATTAGATTTCTTTTTCCCAGGCGTACGTACCAAATAATTTACATAGCTAAGCTTTTTCACTACTTCCAGGGGGCCATCATACCTGGCTTGTAGAGCATGACCTGGTACTAATTTCCGAGCCATCACCTTGTCTCCTGCTTTAAAAGAACGAGAGACAGCGCGCTTGTCATAATGTTGCTTCATTCTAGCTTGGGCTGAAACTAGGTTTTTCGAAGCTAGCTTTCTAGCGGCTGTCAAATGTTGCTGCATTAATGAAGGTGAAGTGCTCAATGATGGATTTGATTTTCCTGTCCACACGTCTTTTAACACTGCGAGAGGACCACGCACTTGGTGTCCGAATATTAATTCAAATGGACTAAACCCGAGACTTTCTTGCTCACTTTCTCTCATAGCGAACAGAAGGAAAGGTAGACCCTCATCCCAGTCTCTAGAAAAATGTTCACAATAAGCTCTCATCATGGACTTCCATGTCTGATGAAATCTCTCTAGAGCACCTTGTGACTGTGGATGATAACTGGTTGAAAGTACAGACTTTATTCCTAGGTGGGATAATGCTTCACGAAGGATCTTAGAAGTGAAATTGGATCCCTGATCTGATTGTATCTCGTGGCAATCCAACCTGGGAGAAAAATTTCATCAGCGCTCTCACAATAGCACGAGCATTAATTTTTCTCATAGGAATAGCTTCGGGATAGCGTGTTGCAGCATCCATAATAGTAAATAAGTATTGGTTTCCTAGTTTGGTTCTAGGCAAAGGACCAACACAATCAATAATAAGACGTGAGAATGGTTCACCATCCACGGTGATAGGAATGAGAGGTGCAGGTGGAGGAGTGTGTGCTGGCTTGCCTGTCACTTGACACGCGTGGCAACGTCGCACATGATCAGCTACTGTTTCCTTCATCTTGGGCTTGTTCATGAAATGTAACTGGTAACACTACGAGATGCTTGACTGTGGTGGAAACACTATCAGCTGACAACTTACATGTATTTTTCTCCATCAGTACACCGTTACTATAATAGTAACAATTATCGAGATCCTTTGCTTCACTCTCAGTAACTTCTATATCTGTAAGTATTTCCAGTGACTGATCAACAAACTGATCCTTGATTAAATCATCATGAGTTAGAAATTTAACGTCAGTTGTGTCCTGACTAGGTTGATGACAGGGGGGAGTTGGTGTTAATGACCCTGGGAGCAGAGCGTCACTAAACAACATTTTCAAGTCCAAATCATTGTCATCCACTAACTCAACAGGAGACAAGGATGGTTGTTTTATCTTTGACATAGCTCTAGTAATTGCGTTGAGAGGAAATAAAATAGGTTTCTCTCTACAAGCTTCAATGGCATAATTATCATCAGTGTTATTATCGATCACAAGTGGTTCCTTACATATACCAGCATGAAGGATATCGTTCCCTATCAGCAAGTCCACTGACGTGATGGGAAATACACCACTGGATATACCCACTGAAATATAACCAGTATAATAGCTTGTTTCAATGTAAACTTTGTGCAAAGGTACTTTTATAACAGTCCCACCATAGCCTTCTAACAATACATCTATCTTGCAATAGGTATCATCAGTTATGGACAGTACATCTTCTCTTAACGTGAGTTAACTGCCAGTGTCTCTGAAAGTAATTATCTCAGTTAGATGTGATTCGTCAAATCCTACTTTACCTCTCGAAAAGTAAGGACTCACCGCTGAACGAATCTTTTCGTCAGATACACTCTCTGATGCTAGTCATCTATCCTGAGTAACATTATCTAAAACAGTAGGATCAGAGGTATTACTAGGATTTTGGTGCCTTTGTTGCTCTGAAGAGGATACGACTTGTGTGGTGGCGCCAGCCGCAAGACTGCTTCTCGTATCTCTTTCTAACTTATAGCAATACTCTCTAGCATGTCCTTTTCTGTTACAATAGGTACATTTAACTTTCTTCTTCTCGATATCAGATTTCTGTCTACCCACAGAGACAGATTCAGGATTGTGAGTTTTCCTGGTAACGGTACGAGAAGTTACAGTAGCAGGTACATCAGGCTGGCAATGAGCAGCTGATTTAGATTGCCAACTTCTAGGACAATTTTTAGTTACCTTGTTTCTCTGTGTTTTAGTACGTATAAGTTTGTGAGAAATCTCGTAATTTTCTACTAATACTGCAGTTTCCAGAATATCCGAGGTAGTATGATCTATCAGATATTCTTGTATATCAGCAGACATACAGTTGTTAAACTCTTTGTGTAGTAACAACTGAACAAAGCTGTCATAGTTGTTACTCTTGGCAGACCTACACCACCTCTCAAATGCAACTTTTTTCTCTCGAGCAAACTCTACACAAGTTTGATCTTGTCGTCGTTGTAACGTACGAAATGCACGTTGATAACTTAAGGGTAACAAGTTATATGTCTCTAGAATAGTTTGCTTGACAGCATCATAACTAATGTACTTGGCAAATGGTAAAGCAGCAGTACAAGTTTGAGCTCTTCCTGTCAAAGCTGTGTGCAAAAAGGTAGCCCAGTGCTTACGTGGCCAGTTCATAGCACGTGCCTGGTTCTCAAACACATCGAAATAGGTGTCTAAGTCACTTTCAAAAAACTTAGGAACCATGGATGCAGCTTTCTGCACATTAAATGTGTCCTGTGATCTATCAGTCTGTTGTCTTCCAAGACGAACATTTTCTCTTTGGAAATCTTCTTCGTTCAATTTCCTCTGTGCCTCTATTTGTGCAGTCTGCAACATAATGAGACGTTCTAACCTCTCAAACTGTTCCTGAGAGATAGGACCGGTGGGTAATGGAGGAGTAGGGAAATTAACATGTCTTTCTGGACGATCCTTAGGTCGGGCACCTCGTCCAACCGTCCCTAGAGAGTCTAGATCTGGTCTATGATAAGTAGATACAGGTGTAGCATACACAGTACTAGCATGAGGCTTAGTCATACTACCAGCTATACTCTGTACTAATGTGTCAGTGAGGGAAGGAGTGAGCGAGAACTGAGCTACACTAGGCTCTCCCCTCAAGGAAGGTTCCTTGATGTTGGTGAGGGGCTCTTGATTTAGGGAATTGGATCTGTGCTCCAGTTCCCCGAATTAAGCCTGAATGCCTTCCACATCCCCCCCCCCAGGCGCTGTATAATCCTCCGGGTTTAGCGCTTCCCCCTTGATTATAATAATGATAATACACTAGGCTCAGACACTTCTGCCTTAGTTGCTCTTTCTTCTACTTCATCAAAAGTTATACTTCCTAATTGTGACACTAGGCTTTCTGAATTTGAATCATAATCAGACATCTCTGTATGAGCAGGAAACAATATATCTTTAATTAACGCTCTGGCAGTTTCTGCTGTGTAATTCCTGTTATTCGTCACACCGAGATATTTGGCTACTCACCAACACGTCTGAAGTTTAAATGTACTCAACTCGGACAGTCAGAGTCAGAGTATCAATTAACTGTTTCACTTCGGCATACATCACGAAAATAAGTGTACTACAAGAGAGTGATTATTGGAATCTATAATCCTAATAGGACTTTTAGTGTTTGTTGTCTTAGAACTAGAACTCATGAACAGTATTTCCATCTCCTTGGATCAAGAGATTCAGTCAAGTACATACATCCACCTGGTATGTTGTACAAGACTAAACTCAGTCTTCAGATTAGGAAAGTACTCAAAGTGTTTGACTAACTATATGGACAAACTGGACAATTTCTCCAACACCTTGGATCAAGAGCATCCCGGACAGGCCCCCATTTGTTACAAAAAACGCGAATCTAAAAGCTTAGAGATCTCCAGTGAATACTAGAAAGGACTGCCCTTCTAGCATCCAGCCTGTTACTCGGTTTTCATAACAAGTAGTCAGTATCCTTGTCCAATTATCCATTAGAATTCAGTATGAATTATTAGTGCTTTAGGATTACAACTGGTAGGTTACTAACTAGAGAAAATAAAATTTAATAAATTTATTGAGTGTCGTCTAGAGGTATATTATTAAATTAAATTAATCAATTCAAACAAATTAATAATAATCAAAATAATAATCACTTCTCTCATTTACAGTATTATTGTGCTGAAAGCACATATCTCATTTATAATTCTTAAGTACTGTCTGGTACATTAACATTTAATAAGATATTACAAATATGTACAAGTAAGTTTGTGTATGTGTGTAAGTGCTCTAAGTAGTTAGCTATGTCTCACTACTCGACTAGACTTAAACAAGTGAATGACAAAGTCCTCAAATAAACTAACTTCTTGACCAACTGGCAATCAGAACAGTCTGCTTGAACAACAAAATGAATGCTAAGCCCAATAGCAATATAACAAGCAACTGCGACACAGAATCAGGAACAAGGAGATAATGTAATGACGCTAAGTAGGGACCATCTGCAGATCCTCCACAAAAGTCACAAAACTCCCATACTACTGAATCTAAGTTCAGCATAAGAAAATCCCCGACTGTGATAATACACAGATACCAGTACAAGTTAGGCCAGAAGCTACAGCTCAGGACCTGAGTTGTTTAGAGTGTCTATGCAAGACACAACCTCAGTACAACGTCGAAAATCACTAAGTCTATACAATGTTCCGTGAACAGTCTCCAGAACTAACAATTTGAGACAAGAGACGATCTTCCAACAAGGGCCTATAAGGGAGATTTAGGCACTTTGGAATACGTCCAACCACCCAGCGAGTCTAGACCAGACTGAATACTTCAGGCGAGGTGAGGACACCCACCCCCCTCGATCACATAATAGCTCTGTGGGTCACTGCCCAGCAAGAAGCTGGCAGGGAAATGAGCAAAGAGCGATAATTACAGTAGTTAGACAATCAAGACGAACTGAGCACATATGTTACATCCTACCTAACAACATGACTAAGTCAAATAATAATATAAAGTCATATATTTACAATTTAGCTATTATCGCAAATATAAGCAATATAAAATTATATGAAAATGTAATATACATTATATTCATAATCATAATATACATTATATATATTGCAACCCATTCAGGGGTTGCAACACTTGTCTGAGTCTTCAGCTTCCAATTGTGACCCCTTGTTTCTGTGTCCCATCTTTGGAACAACCTGCCTCTTTCTACCTTATCTATTCCACACAGTATTTTGTATGTCATTTTCATGTCTTCCCTGACTCTCCTATCCTCCAAGGTCGTCAGTCCGATTTCCCTCAACCTTTCTTCGTAGGACATACCCCTGAGCTCCGGAACTAGCCTCGTTGCAAACCTTTGCACTTTCTCTAATTTCTTGACGTGCTTGACCAGGTGAGGGTTCCAAACTGGTGCTGCATACTCCAGTATGGGCCTGATGTACACAGTGTACAGTGTCTTGAACGATTCCTTACTAAGGTATTGGAACGCTATTCTTAGGTTTGCCAGGCGCCTGTATGCTGCAGCAGCTATCTGGTTGTGTGCCTCCGGAGACATGCTCGGTGTTATGGTCACCCCAAGATGTTTCTCCTTGAGCGAGGTTTGCAGTCCTTGGCCACCTAGTCTATACTCTATCTGCGGCCTTCTTTGCCCTTCTCCGATCTTCATGGCTTTGCATTTGGCAGGGTTGAATTCAAGAAACCAGTTGCTGGATCACGTGTCCAGCCTGTCCAGGTCTCTTCGAAGTCCTGCCTGATCCTCATCTAATTCAATTCTCCTCATTAACTTCATATCATCTGCGAACAGGGACACCTTTGAGTCTATCCCTTCCATCATGTCATTCACATATACCAGAAAGAACACTGGTCCTAGGACCGACCCCTGTGGGACCACGCTCATCACAGGTGCCCACTGCGATACCTCATCCCGTACCATGACTCGTTGTTGCCTCCCTGTCAGGTATTCTCTGATCCATTGCAGTGCTCTTCCTGTTATACGTGCCTGATCCTCTAGTTTCTGCACTAGTCGCTTGTGAGGAACTGTGTTGAAGGCCTTCTTGCAGTCCAAGAAAATTGAAGCAACCCACCCCTCTCTCTCGTTTCTTACTTCTGTAACTTTGTCATAGAACTCCAGAAGGTTTGTTACACAGGATTTGCCTTCCATGAATCCGTGCTGGTTGTCGTTTATAATCTTGTTCCGTTCCAGGTGCTTCACCACTCTGACGAAAACTCACACACACACGAGCTTTTAAATCTGCACAAAATTCAACTTAAACCAGCAAATAATAGAGCCTACTAGACTGGAGAATACGCTAGACCTCATCTTCACTAACAATGATGATCTGATACGAAATGTCACCATATCAAAAACAATATACTCATTTCACAACATAATCGAGGTTCAGACATGCATGCGCAAAGCCCCAGACCGACATAATGAGATTAGTCACGAGGGAGCCTTCAACAAATTCAACTTCAATAACAAGAACATAAAATGGGACCAAGTAAACCAAGTCCTAACCGATGTAAGCTGGGAAGATAGACTAAGCAACACAGACCCAAACATATGCCTAGAACAGATTAACTCGGTGGCGCTCGATGTATGCTCAAGGCTTATTCCTTTAAGAAAAAGGAGGAGTAGATGTAAAATAGAAAGACAGGCGTTCCCTTTACACTCGACGAAAAAGAATAACAGAGCGGCTAAAAGGGAGTCACAGGTCAGAGAAATAGCAAACATCGAACTTAAGCTAAAGGAATCTTATAGGAGTCAGGAATCGCGGGAAGAACTAAAAGCCATAAATGAAATCGAAAGAAACCCAAAGTATTTCTTTTCTTATGCCAAATCAAAGTCGAGAACAACGTCCAGTATTGGGCCCCTACTTAAACAAGATGGGCCCTACACAGATGACAGCAAGGAAATGAGTGAGCTACTCAAGTCCCAATATGACTCAGTTTTTAGCAAGCAGCTAACCAGAGTCGAAGATCAAAATGATTTTTTTTATGAGAGAGCCACAGAATTTGGTTAACACAAGCCTATCTGATGTTATCCTGACGCCAAATGACTTCCAACAGACGATAAATGACATGCCCATGCACTCTGCCCCAGGGCCAGACTCATGGAACTCCGTGTTCATCAAGAACTGCAAGAAGCCCCTATCACGAGCTTTTACCATCCTATGAAGAGGGAGCATGGACACGGGGGTCGTCCCACAGTTATTAAAAACAACAGACATAGCCCCACTCCACAAACGGGGCAGTAAAGCAATAGCAAAGAACTACAGACCGATAGCACTAACATCCCATATCATAAAACTCTTTGAAAGGGTCCAAAGAACCAAGATCGCCACCCATCAGTTACACAACCCAGGGCAACATGGGTTTAGAGCAGGTCGCTCCTGTCTGTCTCAACTATTGGATCACTTCGACAAGGTCCTAGATGCACTAGAAGACAAAAAGAATGCAGATGTATTATATACAGACTTTGCAAAAGCCTTCGACAAGTGTGACCGTGTGTGTGTGTGTGTGTGTGTGTGTGTGTGTGTGTGTGTGTGTGTATGTCAGGAGGGGAGAGAGAACGAAAGGTGGAGAGAGAAGATAGATAGGATGAGATAGAGATAGAGGAGAGGGAGGGGAAAGATGGAGAGAGAGAGAGAGAGAGGAAAGATGGAGAGAGAGAGAGAGAGGAAAGATGGAGAGAGAGAGAGAGGGGAAAGATGGAGAGAGAGAGGGGGAAAAGATGGAGAGAGAGAGAGAGAGAGGGAGAGAGAGAGAGAGAGAGAGAGAGAGAGAGAGAGAGAGAGAGAGGGAGAGGGAGAGGGAGAGGGAGAGGGAGAGAGAGGAGAGGAGAGGGGAGGGGAGAGAGAACTTGGGACAGGATGTCCAGTGGAGGGTAGGTGGGTGTTAGGGGATAAGTTGTTAGGGGTATGGGAGGGGTAGTCCGTATGTGGTTGAAAGGTAACCATTACTCCACTCTCATTTATGCTCAAATTTGTATTCCTAGTAATGCTACCTTTTCCACTTAATCCATGTGTGTGTGTGCGCGCGCGCGCGCGCGTGTGTGTGTGTGTGTGTGTGCCCTCACTTCTAAGTATTCATACTGCTAATAAATACCAGTAGTAATACCAGTAATTCTAAAACTGTGTTTGTGTGTGTGTGTACTCAGCTGTGGTTGCAGGGGTCGAGTCACAGCTCCTGGCCCCGCCTCTTCAGTGGTCACAACAAGGTCACTCATCATGCTCCATGAGCTTCTTAAAACTGTGTATGGATCCTGTTTCCACTACATCACTTCCCAGACAATTCCACTTCGTGACAACTCTGTGACTGAAGAAATATTTCCTAATATCCCTGTGATTCATCTGAGTCTTCAACTTCCAACTGTGACCTTTTGTTGCTGTATCCCATCTCTGCTACATCCTGTCTCTGTCCACCTTGTCGATTCCTTTCAGTATTTTATGTCATCATATCCTCCCTATCTCTCCTGTCCTCCAGTGTCATCAGGTCAATTTCCCTTAACTTTTCATCGTAGAACATGCCTCTAAACTCCGGGAAAAATCTTGTTGCAAACCTTTATACTTCCCCTAGTTTCCTTACGTGTTTTGCCTGGTGTGGGTTCCAAACTGGTGCTGCATACTCCAATATAGGCCGAACGTACACGGTATACAGGGTCCTGAACGATTCCTTATTAAGATGTCAGAATGTTCTTAGGTTCTGAGGTTTGTAGTCTGTTCCACCCTAGACTATACTCCACCTGCGGTCTTCTTTACGCTTCCCCAATCTTCATGACTTTACACTTGGCATGGGTTGAACTCCAGAAGCCAGTTGCTGGACCAGGTTTGCAGCCTGTCCAGATCCGTTTGTAGTTTTGCCTGGTCCTCGTCCGATTGAATTCTTCTCATCGACTTCACATCTGCAGACATTAACACTTCTGAGTCTGTTCCTTCCGTCATATTCACAAATACCAGAAACAACACTGGTCCTAGGACTCACCCCTGTGAAACTCCGCTCGTCACTGGAGCTCACTCTGACACCTCGCCACGTACCATGACTCGCTGTTGTCTTCCTGACATGCATTCCCTGATTCATTGCAGTGCCTTCCCTGTTATCCCTGCATAGTCCTCCAGCTTTTGCATTAATCTCTTGTGTGGAACTGTTTCAAATAATTTCTTACAGTCCAAGAAAATGCAATCTACCCACCCCTTTCTCTCTTGCCTTTCAGCTGTCACCCTGTCATAGGTCTCCAGAAGGTTTTGACACAGGATTTCTCGTCCCTGTCGTTGATAAGCTCATTTTCTAGGTGCTCCACCACTCTTCTGAAAATCTTCTCCATGACTTTGCATATTAAACATGTTAATAACACTGGTCTCTAGTTTAATGCTTCGTGTACGTCTTTTTTTTTTAATTTGGGCTGCATTTGCTGTCTTCCCTACCTCAGGTATTTGCCCAGTTGCAGTGAATGTGTTGAAAATTCTTATTGGTACACACACACCCTCTGCTCCCACTCTCAGGACCCATTGAGAGATGTTATCCGACCCCATCACCTTTGAGGTATCTAGCTCGCTTATCAACCTCTTCACTCCTTCCTCAGTTTTATTTATTGTGTCCAACACTTGGTGTACCCCTCCTCTCCGTCTTTCTGGAGTCCCTTCTGTCTCCTCTATGAACACTTCTTTAAATCTCATATTGAGCTCCACATAATTCACAGTCGTTTCTTGTGATCTCTCCTCATTTCTTCCTCAGCCTGATTACCTGGTTCTTGACTGTTGTTTTCCTACTGATGTGGCTGTACACCAGCTTCAGGTCAGATTTGGCTTTCGCTGTTATGTTATTTTCGTATTGTCAATGGGCCTCCTTTCATACCTGTGTATATTCATTTCTGGCTCTAATAGTGCTCCCATTATTCTCCTAGGTCCTTTGGCTTCCATACTTTTTCCCTTCTCTAGCGCACTTGGTTTTGGTCGCTCTACACCTTTGGGTGAACCAAGGGCTCATCCTGACTTTATCGTTATTTCTGTTACCCTTGGAAACCTCTCCTCAGCTTCCTTGCGCATTGTTGTCACATATTCCATCAAATCATTTACTGACTTCTCTGCCAGTTCTGTCCTATTGAACCCCATGCAGGAAATTCTTAATGCCTCTTTTGTAGTTTGCCTTCATTTCTCCTGCCCTTCCTCCTTCCCTCTCCTCTCTACTATGTATTCAAAGCTCAGAACCACATGTTCACTTTCCCCAAGCAGTCTTTCATATGTGATGTCCTCAATATCTACACTGCTCAAAGTGAATACTAGGTGCAGTCTTGCTGGTTTATCCTCCCCTCTCTGGTAGTGTTCCTTATGTGTTGGTACATGAGGTTTTCCAGTACCACCTCCATCATCTTAGCTCTGCGCGTTTCTGTGCCCCCATGTGGCTCCAGTTTCTCCCAGTCGATTTCCTTGTGATTGAAGTCACTCATAATCAGCAACTTTGCCCTGCTCCCATGAACCCTTCGGGTAACTGCAGCCAGTGTGTCAACCATCGCTTTATTACTCTTATTATAATTTTGCCTTGGCCTCCTGCTCTTCAGTGGTGAGTTACACATCACTGTAATTACTACCTTGGTATCTCCAGACTAAAGTGTTTCTATTGTGTAGTCTCTTGCTTCTCCTCTGTCTCTTCTCTCCAGTTCATCAAAATCCCATCGGTTTTTGATGAGCAATGCCACACCTCCAACCCCTCTGTTCTCTGTGTCTTTCCACAGGATCTGATACTCCATTGGAACGTTTGCATCTGTTATTCCTGTAAGCTTGGTTTCTGTGAGAGCTATGATGTCCGGTGATGCCTCTTTTGACTCTTTCATGTCACTCCTCCCACTTAGTCGTTATTCCATTTGCGATGATGTACCATATCTTCAGCTTCCTCTCCAACACTGTGTTCGGTGTATGTGTCTGTGTGTGTGTTGGATGTAAGGGTTGAATTTCAGGTTGGATTTTTGTGAATTTTCCTTCGTCTTGCCTTACTAAGCAATAATTATTTTTTATACTAAATTAATTATTTTTAGCTTCATTCATTTACGTCATGTAGAAAGTCTTGTCGGTACTGAGAGTAAGTTTGTGTCTGGCCAACCATGAAAAATTTCTACGAGCTCGTAGGTGAATTAACTGGTGAGGATAACTTGATCAACATTAGATGTGATGAATATTGTGACATTTGCAATTAAGACTGCTCTAAGTTCCTGGGGAAGTATTTGGTAGGATTCCACTGAGAAATCCCACCTACCAGTGAATAGGCTTTAATCTGCTGTAACTCATCTTACTTCACTATATAAGTCCATCCTCTCCTGCCCGTGCTCTACTGAACACTTGCTCCTATTAGGTAAGACATATGCAACAGTTAGGTATCATTATTTCGAAACGTTTCGCCTACACAGTAGGCTTCTTCAGTCGAGTACAGAAAAGTTGATAGAAGCAGAAGACGCTTGAAGACGATGTAATCAGTCCATCACGTCTTCACGTCTTCTGCTTCTATCAACTTTTCTGTACTCGACTGAAGAAGCCTACTATGTAGGCGAAACGTTTCGAAATAAAGATACCTAACTGTTGCATATGTGTCTTACCTAATAACTTGTCGGTATTTTATACCATTTCGATGTTCACTCTGTCAGACACTGCAACACAATGGTATCTTGGTACAGAACAAAACTTCTTGGACAACTTCTAGTGAGAATGGATGAATTTGAGAAGGACCTGACCTCACAACGTCTACATTCTTACCTCTACTAGTGGCCTTCATCTCGCCTCCTGGCGGTATATAAGGCTCCATCCTGTCACTTATACACACTAATTGTATAGTAAGAACGTACGTTGAACTGAATCACTTTAAACATGATTTAATGGTTTCGTCATAGCAAAATTAATGTCGGGGGAGGAGTTTGGATTGAAGCCCATGATAGTGGTGCCATCGGTGGATGTGTGTTTGTAGGTGTTATGGACCCGTTTCCTGGAGGGGGAGGAAGAGATGGATCTGGTTTTATGTTCTTTGGTCTGTCTGTCAGAAGTTGGGGCAGGTTTAGGTTTGAGTGGATTTTGTCTGGAGGAGGTGGAGTTGGACCTGGATGAAGTTTTGGTTGTGGTGGAGGAGTGGGCGAAGGTAGATGCAGAGGAAGTGGAAGCTTTGGTAGGGGATGAGGAAGTGGAAGCTATGGTAAGGGATGAGGAAGTGGAAGCTTTGGTAAGGGATGAGGAAGTGGAAGCTTTGGTTGGGGATGAGGAAGTGGGTAAGGAGGTGGGGGGAGGGGTGGTAGTAGCAGCAGCAGTAGTAGGGGTGCTGGTGGGAGGGGTAGAAGTAGTGAAGAGGGGTAGGGGAGGAGGAGAGCTGCGAATCTTTAACAACAACCTATGCTGTACACTCCAGTACAGCACACAGCAGAGGTCCAGCGGAAGCATCGACACCATGCCCAGCCCTTCTAAGACAGGGTAGGTGCCTGAGCCAGAGCTTTCAGCTCACAAGACTGTCATTCCCATTAGTTTCCTTGGGGTGGGGATGGCAGACCAGAGAGGCCTAGCTTCTCCCTACGAGCCCCGTGAGGGCGGGAAATATGGCTAGGCCTGGGAACAGTTGGTCCCAGAGATGAGGAGTACAATCGACACCATGCCCAGCCCTTCTAGGGCAGGGTTGGTGCCTGAGCCAGAGCTTGTAGCTCACAAGATGAGCGGGTACTTGTGCCTCCTCCCATGGAAGACTTAGGTCTCTGACACTCCCTAGACAGGGAGCCAGTGCCGGGCCACCACTTGGAAAAGACCCGGGCCGGGAGAATACCGGCGAATCTTTAACAACAAACTTCTACACATTACCAACTGACACACACACCTTCATCGACCAACGATCTCGCCTCTCTAATTACCCCGTGTTTAGAGTGACTTTCCTCATAGTGGTGGTTACTGGACCTTCGTCTTCACCATCAGGATTGGTGCGTCGGTGGCTGCCTACCCAAGGGCAGGAAGCCTCCCTCTGCACTCCTGTTGCTGTCTGAAGTCTCCACGCCTCAGCCTGTACGTGTGGTCTGCATTCCATACAGCCAGTGTTGCCTCTCCACGCCGTTCAGGGCATACAGTGCTCCATCAAGCTACAGCTCACCTCCTCAGTGTCCTGTTCCTCCAGCGACGGACTCCACAAGAAAACTTTAAAGTTATTGCCAGGCAAGTACGTGTGTCTACTTCACACGTACTTGCCTAGCCAATTATTCTCAAAGATTTGGCCGCCACATCTAATTTACGATGCCTTCAATGCCTTCCACTTCTTCCCCCTTACCATTCCTCCTCTACCGCCAACACCTGCCTCTACTATGTCTACTCCTGCCTGTAAGGCCTACCCTGCATCTACCTCTTCCAAACCCAATTCTTTCTCGCTTAACCTCAAATACTCTAAATCTTATCATGCCACTATCTGTCATTGAAATTTTTTGTACCAGATCACTGGCGCACCTCAGCTGAAAGTCTTTAAAACTAACTCAGGCTTCAAACTCCTTGACAGACATTCTTACGAAACGTACACCTCAACCGAGACCAGATAAAAACTTCTCAACGCAGGCTTCACTATTATTTGGACTCCTGAGCACCGTGCCAAATGCACAGTGATCGCAAAACACGTAGACTATTCTCTCCTGACTGCATATGACACAGACAAAGAAGACTTAATCAAAGACATCAGTACTAAGAACAAAGTCTCTGCTGACGATATTTACAGACCTCAAAATCCGCTGTTCAAATCCTTCTGACGCCTCTACACTTTTAATCAAGGAATCCTTGCCAAGACCATCTGCATTCCTCCAAACACTCTATTCACTCCAAACTTTCACCCCATCACACAATGTCTGAAATGTTACAAATTCGGCCACGACAAAATCTCATGCACTTCCACACAAATCTGCTCCAGATGTTCAGCAACTGGCCACTTCTGGAACATTTGCAACCTCCCCCTTAAATGTTCTAACTGCGGCGGGTCACACACTGCAGTTGCAAATTCCTGCCCTTCTAGAAAAGACATTCTCTCCACCCTCAGAGCTAGCAAACCTCCCTCCCTCCCCAGCCCCTTCCCTGCACCTACCTCCCCTACCATACCTTTCTCTCCTACTCTACACACTTCAAACACCAACACACAGACTACAAGCACTTCTTTTACACCTACACCCACACTAGACTACAAAACTGTCAACTTGCCACTGCTGCCCACTCTGCGATGGTAATCTCTCAAGCTTACCAATCAGACTACTCACATGTCCTTAACCTAATCTTGTCTGCCAACAATCTTCCCTCTTTAATTATCCCTCCTTCCTGCTTCTCTTCTAAGCCCCCTAAAACCTCTACCTCCTCCCTCTCCCCCCCCCACTTCCTACACCCACCAGCTCTCCTACTCCCCTACCCCTCTTCACTACTACTACCCCTCCCACCAACACCCCTACTGCTGCTGCTACAACCACCCCTCCCCCGCCCTCCTTAACCACTTCCTCATCCCCTTCCATAGCTTCCACTTCCTCATCCCCAACCATAGCTTCCACTTCCTCATCCCTTACCATAGCTTCCAATTCCTCACCCCCTACCAAAGCTTCCACTTACTCTGCATCTACCTTCACCCACTCCACCACAACCAAAACTTCATTCAGGTCCAACTCCACCTCCTCCAGACAAAATCCACTGAAACCTAAACCTGCCCCAACTTCTGACAGACAGACCAAAGAACATAAAAGCAGATCCATCTCTTCCTCCCCCTTCAGGAAACGGGTCCCTAACACCTACAAACACACGTCCACTGATGGCACCACTATCACGGGCTTTAATCCAAACTCCTCCCCCAACATTAACTTTGCTATGACGAAACCATTAAATCATGTTTAAAGTGATTCAGTTCAACGTACGTTCATACTATACAATTAGACACCTACTGGCTGAGCTCCTTGAAGCAGAGAGGCCAGATATTGTTTTGCTAAACAGTACCTGCCTCAAAGCCCCTCATCATATCTGCCATTATGGTTATACTGCACTACAGTCCCCTTATGATCCCCGCAATGGGGTTGCCATGCTTGTCAAATCCAACGTAAAACACGAATTTCTCCCAATCGTTTTTATTCACCAACACTGTCTTGCGGTCAGAATACACACCCACCTTTGTCCCTTTATCTTTTTCACCACCTTTGCTCGCCCAAACACTGTTCTCAACATACACGATCTTTCCATAGTCTTCAACTACACCAACATACATACTAGCTGACATGAATGCCAAACACACCGCCTTTCATCACACCAGTAACACCCAACTTGGTCACCAATTACTCAACTTCACAAACCATAAACACTTAATTCATCTCTGCCCAGACTTCAATACCTTCTACAACCACACGGGCCAAGGCAAACCAGACATCATTCTGGCAAACCGAGCCAGCTCTCTCTATTTCAATACTACATCTCGCCTGGCCCTATTACAGACTCTGATCACATCCCAGTCATCTTACACATCTCCTCCAACCCTATCCTCATTCCAACCACACCTTCCTTCTACAAGAACGCTGACTGGGATGCTTTCAAACAACACACAGACAATATTAACCTCACTTATGACTGCAACAACAAACCTATCTCTGACATCGATACTCAACTTGATCTCATCCAGGACACCATTACACAAGCAGCCAACATCGCAATACCAAAGAAAACTCACACCACTCGTTATTCCTTTAAACCGTCACTCAGACAAGAAGACTAATTATCTGCTACCACAACCGCTTCCTCTACAACACACACAGATTTAATCATGTTCGATTAGATCTCACTGACCTTAGAAACAACATTTTACACAGCCTAGACCAAGACCACAACAATCACTGGTCACAACTCATACAACAAGCAGACAAACAGCGTATTAAAAACACTAAAGCTTTCTGGAACATAAAAAAAAATCAGAGGCACCACTCCCACCAACAAATTCAAACACATCACCCACAACAACACACACATCTCAGACCCGCAGGCTGCTACCAACATCTTCAAACACATCTCGGAGAACATCTTCCACCCTTACCCACCTCACCCTAACGTTATTCAACACATTTAGAACATAGAACACTGGAACACTGCACACACGCGCACACACACAACAACCAACACCAGACAGCCACATACATCTAGACTCTCTTACCTCCTCCCAAGAACTCGACACTCCTTTCACCAACATTAAAACTCTCCTCAGACACCTTCCTCCCAAGGCTCCTGGTGCCTCTGGCCTAAACCATATTATCCTAAAACACCTTCCTGACTCTATCATTACTGCCTACACAAACCACCTCAATGCCTCCCTTGCCTCTGGATACTTCCCTTCCCTCTTCAAAGCTGCTACTGCTATCCTCCTTCCTAAACCCAATAAAGACCACTCTGACCCTAGAAACTATCGCCCTATCAGCCTCCTCGAAACTTTATGAAAACTCTTCGAAAAACTCATCAACCATCGCCTTCGCAGATACCTGGAACACAATTCTCTACTTTCTGATGGCCTGTTTGGCTTCAGAACACAGATCCACACAGGATGTCATTAACCTTATTCTTAACTACATCCACATAAATACAAAACAAAGAAACAGGACAGCCCTGGTTGCAAAAGACGTTGAAAAAGCTTTTAACACTATCTGGCACCAAGGGCTCAAATACAAACTCTGCACTAACTTTAACCTGCCTCTCACTACTCGTAAACTCCTCTGCAACTTTCAAGATGGCCGTTCCATGAGAATAAAATTCCAAGGCTGTTACTCTGACTACTTCACACTAAATGCTGGAGTACCCCAGGGATCTGTCCTCTCCCCTACCCTCTACATTTTATACACTAACGACTTTACAACACCTGTATACCACATATCCATCACACTAGCCTATGCACTCGACATTACACAACTTATCACTCATGCCATTGTAGATACACTCACACACAAAACGAGGTCGACAGGATAGCCATCTGGGAACAAAAATGGAGGATCAAATCCAATGCAGCTAAATTCAGCATTACATATTTTAACTACAGAAAACGTGATCCTCCATTACCTGTCGTGCTCAGAACAGTTGACACCCGCACTTATATCCCCATCACACAATCTGTCACTGTCCTTGGCGTTAATCTTGACTACCTTCTACGCTTACACGGACACATTCACTCAAGGCATGCAATAGCTAGTAATGCCCTTGCGGGCCTCTACAAGCTGAAACATGCCTCTCAACGCACCAAACTACACCTCTACAAATCCCTAATACGTCCTCTGATAACTTAGTCTCCTCTAGCCCTCTCTCTTGCAGCAAAAACAAACTTACTTAAACTGCAGCGTGTCCAGAACAAGGCGCTGCGCTGGGTGCTTGATGTCAGATGGGAGGACTTCGCCACAAGCGAGTCTCTCCATGCCTAATTAGACATCCCTGCGCTGAATCTGTGCTGGAAGACGCTCAGTGACAGACAGATAGACAAACTTGAGACACGACATGACTACTGGACCTCTCTCCTTGACGAAGACATTCGCAGACCCACAAACCAACACAACCTTTTCTACTCCTTGCATGATCCTGCTCCTAACCCTATTTACAAATAAACTTCGATTCTCCGATAGGTACTTTCTCTGGCAGGTACCATTCTCTGACCCACGTTCGCCTTAGCTTTTAGGTTAAGACATGACTCAGTTCTACACTCCTCTCTAGCGCTAAACATCGCATGTCCCTTTCTACCCGCTCACCCCACCGGAGTCCCAACAGAAGAGCCTGAATTTATCTTCTCAATATCTGTCCCTCGATCGCCTTCACTGCTGGGTTAAGCCCTGACTCTATTTCTACAACTAAGAACACTCCTCTCCAGCACTATTCTTCGTCTGTCCCGTCTTCCCCGCTCATCCCATTTGGGATCTTACCTGAACTTTCGTTCGTTCGTTACTTCTACACCATATTGTTTCAGACTATGGAACAATATTCTTCTCCAGACTGAGGGACTGACCACCTCAAAACTTCAAGGGTGATGGACTGATAACATCGTCTTCACGTCTTCTGCTTCTATCAACTTTTCTGTACTCGACTGAAGAAGCCTACTGTGTAGGCGAAACGTTTCGAAATAAAGATACCTAACTGTTGCATGTGTGCCTTACCTAACAACTTGTCGGTATTTTATACCATTTCGATGTTAACTTGCTCTTATGCAGATAAGATTACCTGATTGCCTCGACTTCTACCTCTTTAGTCTTCTATTTTTGTTTCTATATTGTATTGATAGAGTTCGTTGGTGAAACATGTTGCATGTGTCTAATTGTTTAATTTGTTGATATTATATACCAATGATTTCATGATAATCCAACCTGCGAGGAAAAGCGGTACATAAGACTCCGAGAGACTGTTAACAGTGTCGTCGACCGCAGTGCCGCAGTGCAGCCGGAGCACGCCAAATTTCTTCGGGGTCTGAATTTTTTTTATTTTTTCCTCCTGGTAGTATTAACCTTACGTGGTTTGACTGGGAGTTTGGGTAACTACTTTACCTTCAGTCTTCTCTTGATAAGGTTGGGTGATCTACCAGGATTATTGTTTAAAGTTTTTTTTTTATCCTAGTTACCAGTAATGACATTGAAGTACAATTACTGCCCTTTGTCTTTCTTCAGTATCATACTTAATAACCACCTTGTATACAGTATCTAGCTCTGCTGCTGGCATGAGCATCCGCAGCACACACTAGGTATTTTGTGAGCTAAATCCCAGGTGACGGGACTCAGTAGGATATATCGATTCCTCATCCCTCCCTTGCGATCTGAAGTGTTAACCAGAAGTGACAGGAGCTTCTCCATCTGCATAAGATCAGACAACCATCGCTTACCAAGTTTATTCTTTGTGTAGAACTGAAAATGGATTTGACAAATATTTTTGTTAGTGGGTTTGGGCTTGAAAAATAATTGTCTAGTATTGGTCAGTAGGCCTGCTGCAGTGTTCCTCCTTGATAAGTAAGATATATGTGCAGCAGTTAGGTATCTTTATTCTGAAACGTTTCACCTTCACAGTAGGCTTCTTCAGTCGAGTACAGAGGAGTCAGCAGAAGCAATAGATGTGAAGACGATGTGATGAACTATGTAAATATTGACTGTCAGACACTGCAAGACAACAGTATCTTGGTACAGAAAACATCTTCGACAACATTTTGGCCTGACTCAAAGTGAGAATGGGTGAAATTGAGAGAGACATCTGCCCTCTCAATGATAACATTCTTCTACTAGTGGGCTGCGCCTCGTCTTTGACAGTATACAAGTCTCCACACTGTTGATTTAACTTCACATTGTTCCAGGCTATGGAGCAAAAAATCTTCTCCAGGCTGAGGGACTGACCACCTGAAAACTACGTCTTCAAGGGTAATGGACTGATTACATCGTCTTTACATCTTTACTGCTTCTTCTGATTCCTTTGTACTCGACTGATTAAGCCTACTGTGTAGGCGAACCGTTTGGAGTGACTTGCATGTGTGTCTTATTAACTTGACCGTATTTTATTCCATTATTATATTCAATGTTTCTCCTTTCTTATGAAGCTATATATCAGTAATTATCATAGGACGTCGTGGGGAAAGAAATGTCACCAGTATTTATTTGAGAGGACAAAACATACCTCCTTGAATCAAGAGACGTTGACCACCATCATAGTCACCATCCCGTGCCCTTGAAGGGTCAGTGAAGGTAGCAACTTCGTTCAATACTCCTCTGTTAAATATTTGACGTTATGTAAATATTAAGTACGTGTGAATTTAATCACCTAATGGGAATTAGCGGCGCATAAAGTAAATAATTGCTAATGCTTAATAACAACAAAGATGCTTGTTTATATAACAATTTATTGAAAACAATCAGTGGAAATTTTAATGCTGTTTTATAAGAATGTTTCATTAAGGGCAAAATTTAAATTTGCTATTCAGTAAATTACATAAATATTGATATTTTTTTGAACACTTTAATAATTATAATTGCCAGCAGTATTATTTTACTAAATGCAGAAGAACGTTGTGAGAAGGAACATTCTCACAATATTAAACAGACGATATTAAATGTTAACTTATTAGCATTCTAACTAGTAGAATATATAAGCTCTTTATAGGATAAAACACTCAATATATGGCTCCCTGCAGAGTGGACGACACCATCCAGTCCTTCACTTGACTGGGCTCTTTCAAACTCGCGTTCTCTGTGATGCACCTGGTCTGCTTTTCGCTAGATTCACACTAGCAATGAAGTTCCTTAAGTTCTTTTCGTTAATATACTTGATAACAACGAATTCCTTACTCTGCTCTTACCTGGAGTTTACATGGAGAGAGTTCCGGGGGTGAACGTCCCCGCGGCCCGGTCTGTGACCAGGCCTCATGGTGGATCAGAGCCTGATCAACCAATGTATTACTGCTGGCTGCACGCAATCCAACGTACGAGCCACAGCCCGGCTGGTCAGGTACCGACTTTTGTTAGAACTCTTGCCGACAATTGAGCTCTTGGTGTTCAAGTCGTTATTTTTTGAGTGTGTCTCATCAAGGCGGCTCCTTCGCGCGGTGATGAACAACTTCGGTTTTCTTTCTCAGACCGTACCTAATTACACGCAATCCCCACTTCCCTACCCCATCCTTCCCATCCCTCCTGTCCCTTCCCTGTCCTTTCCCTATCCCTCTCATTCCTTTCCTTTATTTTTGCCTTGGTGGTGGTGTTATGGAATCTGGATCATCTAGGGATGTCCCGTTCCCAATCTGGAGTTCTGGGAGAGGGGGGGGGGAAGTGGCTCTGGGTGTCCTTCGGGTGACAGGTGTATCTCTGGAGGCTGCCCATCGGTTATGGGAGGTAGTGGCCGATGGAGTTATACCTTGTGGCGGATTTCCTGTTGCCTTTTCTTTTGTCCGCCAATGTGGCTCGGCAGAAGTGAGGTTGCTATCCTGGACTGCTGTTTTACTGGCATGAAGAGTAGGGTATGGCAAAGGTTGCACGTAGCATCTCCACTGCTAGCTGCTCTTTGGGCTCTCTTGGGTGCGGGGGGGGGGGATATACAATCCCTTTCATTCCTCCTGGGAGCTATCTGTCCACATTAACCAAACCCTCCATCCCGTTTTTAAATAAATTAAAAAAAGGTCAACTTATAATGGAGGCCCATGACTTGCCTCCTCCAGGGCCCTTTCCTGTACAACCCCCTACAGACTTTGGCACTCGTTCGGAAAACTCTTCGGACCTCTCTTCCAACCCTGTTTCTCTTCCAGGTAACGATCTGTTACCCTCCACTTGTACCACAGTTCCGACTTACCCTTTAGACACTTTTAACCTCTGCGTGGCTTTGACTATGATACCAGCTTCTCCACCCACAGTACGTCGATTTTTGGATTGTACACACGGCTCTGGAAGGCTTACCTCTAACCTTTTGTCCAAACGACCTCGACCTTCACTGATGACCTTACCTCAGTGTCCTTTCACGCTTCTAAAAAAACGTAGAGCTAAAGAATTCCTACTGGTACGCTCAGTGTTTCCAAGTCCTTGGACAAAATTTTTTACACTCCATCCAACTTCTCTACTATCTTTTCTACCACAAAGTTACCAAGGCAAATTTAAGAATGTATAAGGAAATGTTGTGCCATGTTAGGCACAACATTTCCTTCTACATTATTAAGAGTGGCACACGCGTTGTCACATTTCAAAATACGGACCAGGCACACAGTCTTTCACTTCTTGATATTGTTGGCAACATGCCAGTCATGGTTTGCAAGCACATCTCCCTAAATTCTTGCTGAACTATTGTTCTTCCACATACGATCGTACAACGTGACTTTCTCACTTGTAATGAAGACATTTTGGAGAAACTCGAGGCTCCAGAATCTCCCTGCCCTTCCAACATAGCAACGCTAACTTTTGGCTTTCGTGAACTGACACCCTCTGTTTACTTAGCGGGACAACTTCTACAAGTGCGGGAGAAAATCACTACCCCACATCAATGTCGAAAATGCTGGCACTTCGGACACCCAGTGAAATATTGCACGTCAGAAGCAGAATGCCCTGTCTGTGGTGCTGCTGACCATACCTTACCTCTTTGCGTTAACTGTAAAGAGGCGCAGTCGGCCTATTCTTGCAGTTGCCGGATTTTCTTAAGAGAAAGAGGGCTTCTCTTATGCCATGGATGTTTCCCATCTCCTCCTCCAAGACAGATTACCATGGCTTTCTTATTAGAGGGTCATTAGATGACCCAAGATGTCGGTGGTACCAGCTTCTACAATTTCTAGTCTGGTTTAAAGCTTAATAATGATGATAATAATACAATTGCCTCTGTGCCCCTTCCGCAGTCAACTCAGACTCTAACCTTTTCAGGGTCCTGGGCTCTTTACTGTCGCTACTCCTTCACCTTCCCACTCACATTTTTCAACGTCTACTCGTCCCTTCCAATCTAAATCTACGCTACATGTCCCTTCTTTATTTATGTCCATATCTGCTTCAATCCCCAAACCATACGACATTATCTCTAAGTCTAGGCCTTTACCTCGAGATACATCTGATACTGTTGTGAAGGTTCATGCACCCCAAGTACAGTTGCTCCCTCGCCTGTCCTTCCAGAAATTTCTGCCAGCCAAGATACTTCTACCCTTTTTTGGAGTCTTCCGTTGTTTCTCCATTTTACACACAAACTACATATTGCAAGCCGCCAGGTTTTTTCCGCCTTCTCTCTCATCTGAGACTATTGAAGCCATCTCCGCTGATTTGGAGGAGAAAATACCTATGATAGACACTGCTCTACCCTTTGACACTTCACTTAATCACTTTCCGTTCCTTTCTTACCATCGCCTTTCTTTTTATGTCACTCCAATACTTCACTTATTGCTAGTTTCCCGTTGCCTCCTCAAGTTCACTTTATGGACCTACCTAGTCCGTAAAGTCAAAATGTTACTGTTATATTCTCTTAGTCGATTATGGCTTATTTACAGTGGAATATTCGTGGCCTAAGGGGTAATCGGGGTGAGCTTCAGGCATTGCTCTCCCATATTTTCCCAGTTTTTGTTTACTTGCAAGAACCAAACTTGCGCTCTTCTGTTTTCCGCCTGATCACTGGATATATCTCATTACGTTCATCGGATCCTTTTCCTGATAGAACTTTTAATGAAAGTAGACTTCTTGTGCGCCACGGTATACCACATTCTCGGGTCCTTGTCCGTACTTCGCTGCATTACACTGCAGCCTGCATCTACTTCTCCTCGGTTGCTATATTTCAGATGTGGCATCTGATTTCTTCTACTTCCTCCTCTCCTTTAATTAGGTGATTTTAATGCTCATTTCCTCCGGGGAGGGTCTCACTGTGACTCTAGTGGTGATCCCTTAGAGGAGGATCTCGCTTCTCTTCCCCTCCATGTTTTAAATACAGGTTCTCATGCTCATTTCGGCCCTCTCACTCAAACTCTCTCTTGTTGCTCTTCCTTAACTTCACCCGTCTTTACCTGGTCATTGTTCTCTGGTTATTTTTATCTTGCTTCCTTTATCTACCTCCTCGTAGCCCACTTTAGCAGATTGAATGGGCGAATTAGGCCATTTACTCGTGTCAAACTGTTTTTAGTGAAGAATTTTCTCTCTATCCTTAAATTCTGAGTTATTGCAACTAGTTTTGTCCTCGATTTTAACCAAAGCCTCGAGTATAATTCCTCAAATCTCAGGTAGGCATCCTCATAAATACGTGCCTTGGTAGTCTCCTACTTGTGCTCGTGCAGTGAGTTTGAAACGTGCTGCATGGAGCCGATGTCGTTATAATACGACCACAGAGCGACTCCTTAATTTTAAGCGACGATGGCGGCTGCCTGACGTGCCATCCGAGAAGCTAAACGCACTTGTTGGCAAGATTATGCTTCTAACGTCACTTCGACTTCCTCTATGAGTGCAGTTTTGGAAAGAAGTTCGGAAATTCAGTGGCAAATATCTTTCGAACCCAGCTCCGGTTTTTAGGGTTGCCCATGAACCAGTTGCAAACCATCTTGAAATTGCCATAGAAACTGAAAATCATCTTGTCTGTATCTCAGGGGCTCCATCTATGCCTCTCTTTTCTTCCTTTCAAGTCTGCCAAAGAGTTACTCCCATTAGACTTTTCTTCTAGCATGGAAGAGTGTTATAATGTGCCTTTTACGTTTCTACAACTGGCCTGACGGCATTCATATTCGTTTGCTTCAATATTTATATCCCTCAGCCCTCGCAGTTCTCTTTCGTATTATTAATCTTATATGATCGCAAGGGTTCTTCCAAATGCCGTTGTTCTTCCTTTTCGCAAACTTGGTACTTCGGGCCATGACGCCTAACACTATCGTCCCACAGCTCTTACCAGTGCAGTTTGCAAATTGATGGAACATCTAGCAAATAAACGTTTGGTGTAGTATTTAGTGACACACAATTGCCTCTTCACTATTCAATTTGTATTTCGTAAAGGCCGGTCTACTCTTAACACCTTACTCCGCTTTAGATGCCTCTGTTAGTAATGACTTTGCCAGTAACCACTCAGTTATTGCCGTCTATTTTGATCTTGAAAACACATGTGACACTACTTGGAGATATAACATCTTGGCCCAAGCTCATTCCTTACGCCTCCGAGGCAATCGGACTTTGTCCAAGCTGAAGATGTCCCGCAAGGATGTGTTTTTAGTACCATTCTTTTTCTACTTGGTATAAACGATCTGGCCTATGCTCGGCCGTCTAATATTTGGTCATTACTTTATATCGATGACTTGTTATAGCCTGTACATTCGCTGACTGCCGCCTAGTAACAGCCTCACTCCAGAATTATGTTAACGGAGTTCCCATTGGGCCACTATGCATGGGTTTAAATTTTTTGGTGCTAAAACTCGCCAAATTACTTTTACAAGACGTTCTGTTGTCTTTGATTTTCCATTGTACCTGTATGGCTCCCGTATCTCTGAACGTTATACCGACAGATTTCTCTGCCTCCTGTTTGATCTCCGACTGTCCTGGAAATCTTACTTTACCTCACTGAAAGCAACTTGCCATAACCGGCTGAACCACGTTAAAACCCTAGCTAATCTTTCGTTGGGGGTGGATCGTCGAACTCTCCTTCGACTGCATTCAGCCCAAATTTTATCGAAACTAGCCTATCCTGTGACTCTTTCTAAACAAGATCCCATCCATCATCAGGGATTATGTTTATATCTAAGTGCTTTTCGCTCCTCCCCCTGTCGAGAGCTTATATGCAGAGGCAAATGTTTCATCCTTGAACGATCGCCTTGATGCCCATTGCCTCCGTTTTTTGTTCGCTCTCATGACCTTCACGTTTCCCCTATATACAGGATAGTAATGGACCTTAGTAGAGGTCCAGTATTTGATCGCCGCCCCTGTTTACTCCGTCCCTTTTCTCTTCATCTTCACTTGCTCTTGTCTTCTCTTCAGTTGCCCCCTTTGTATGTTCATGTAGCATCTAACTTTTTTCTTCCTCCCTTGGGTGATTCCCACAGTCCGTGTCTGTTCTTCCCCACTGACGAGCGAGAAAGCTCAAATATCCACCATGGTGGCTTCATGCTCCATTTTTCTTAATTACTTCAGGTCTCATTCTCAGACCATTTCAAATTACACTGATGGTGTCGGGTTTGCAACCTTGTTCTCGGACAGTGTACTCCCGAACAATGTTGTCCTGAACAGTGTTGCAACATTGCAGTGGTTGACGACTTGTGTAGAATTACAGCAATCTCTCCATAACTACTCGCATCTTTTATTTTTTTATTAAAACATCGGCCGTCTCCCACCAAGGCAGCGTGGCCCAAAAACGAAGAACATTCATCATTATTCACTTCATCACCGTCTTGCCAGAGGCACGCTCACACTACAGTTATAAAATAGTAACATTAACACCCCTCCTTCAAGAGTGTAGACACTGTACTTCTCATCTCCAGGACTCGAGTCCGGCCTGCCGGTTTCTCTGAATCCTTTCATAAATGTTATCTTGCTCACACTCCAACAGCACCCGAAGTCATAAAAACATTACTATTCTTAGTATTATTTTTATATAGGACTTACGGATGCTAGTAGCAACAGCCTGCTTAACTAAACAGTTAACAACCAAGTCTGTCATTGAGCTGGGCTGCAGAAAGTTGAAAAAACCTTGGAACTTGTCACAGGTAAATAATAGGTATATCTATCTGTGTATGTTAGCATCTGGTTGATTCAGTGTCAACAATGTAACATACACATCGATAAATTAGACACATCTACAGCACTTAAGTATCTTTAATGAGGAAACGTTTCACCACACATTGGCTTCATCAGTCCATACAAAGGAGAATGATGAAGAACAGGAGGAGTTTGATGTAATCAGTCCCTCAGCCTTGAGTTGATGTAGTCAGTCCATCAATGTACGACTGCTGCACCTCTCCTGCCTACGGTATATAGGCTGCTTCTCCGCACATATGCTGCATTCTTTTCAAGATTGATGGACTAACCACATCGACTCAAGGCTGAGGGACTGATTACCTTAAACTCCTCCTGTTCATCATTCTCCTTTGTATGGACTGATGAAGACACTGTGTGGCGAAACGTTTCCCCATTAAAGATACTCAAGTGTTGCACATGTGTCTAATTTATCAACTTGTGAGTTGTGTGAGCCATTCATCAACATACACATCACTCACCAGTTACAAAACTCATTCTCTCGTTATCAGTCGCAATTATTAATAAATAAAAGTAGCAACAATTCTACATGGGGTTTTAAAAGTATATGTATGAAGGAATAAATCGTGATTGGAAACAGGCGTTCCAATCACTTGCTGTCCCTTCGGCTCCATATGGACCGAATCTCGAGAGTCCTCCACGGGACGACAAATCCAATCAAAGCATTTGCAAGTAAAATTGTAATCATTAGAGTCTGGCATGGGAGAGAGAGAGAGAGAGAGAGAGAGAGAGAGAGAGAGAGAGAGAGAGAGAGAGAGAGAGAGAGAGAGAGAACTTCACTAAGATAATCTCTGATGTCGAACTCTTAAAGACTTATAAGTATACTGTAAGTAACGATTTATATATTTATATATAATGTTTATCAATACATGAAAATATTTTAACAGTACCATTTATCAATGTCTTTAAAGTGGTGCCTTGATGCTGGTAAAGTGGTGCCTTGATGCTAGTAAAGTGGTGCCTTGATGCTGGTAAAGTGGTGCCTTGATGCTAGTAAAGTGGTGCCTTGAAGCTAGTAAAGTGGTGCCTTGATGCTGGTAAAGTGGTGCCTTGATGCTTGTGAAGTAGTGCCTTGATGCTAGTAAAGTGGTGCCTTGAAGCTAGTAAAGTGGTGCCTTGATGCTGGTAAAGTGGTGCCTTGATGCTAGTAAAGTGGTGCCTTGATGCTAGTAAAGTGGTGCCTTGATGCTAGTAAAGTGTGCCTTGAAGCTAGTAAAGTGGTGCCTTGATGCTAGTAAAGTGGTGCCTTGATGCTAGTAAAGTGGTGCCTTGATGCTAGTAAAGTGGTGCCTTGATGCTAGTAAAGTGGTGCCTTGAAGCTAGTAAAGTGGTGCCTTGATGCTAGTAAAGTGGTGCCTTGATGCTAGTAAAGTGGTGCCTTGATGCTAGTAAAGTGGTGCCTTGATGCTAGTAAAGTGGTTCCTTGATGCTATAAAAGTGGTTCCTTGATGCTATAAAAGTGGTGCCTTGATGCTAGTAAAGTGCCTTGATGCTAATAAAGTGGTGCCTTGATGCTAGGTAAAGGACTCTAAACACACTGAACTATACCCAAGCTAAATCTTTCTTCTTTCAACACATTGGCCGTATCCCACCCAGGCAGGGTGGCCCAGCCAGGCAGGGTGGTCCAGCCAGGCAGTGTGGCCCAGCCAGGCAGGGTGACTCAGCCAGGCAGTGTGGCCCAGCCAGGCAGGGTGGCTCAGCCAAGCAGGGTGGCCCACCTAGGCAGGGTGGCCCACCCAGGCAGGGTGGCCCACCCAGGCAGGGTGGCCCACCCAGGCAGGGTGGCCTTCCCCGGCAGGGTGGCCTACCCAGGCAGGGTGACCCACCCAGGCAGGGTGGCCCACCCAGGCAGGGTGGCCCACCAAAGTTAAGTGGTGACAGTAGAAGATTTGGTACCTTGTGTGACTTTCCCAGTTTAGAACTTTTTCCTCACCTATTCTTCTTATATTCTTTGACTATAAGTCTTGGTATGGGGGAGTGTGAGGGAAAAGTTCAACAGATAGGAGTAGCTAGCGAGTATATAGTGGTGATAGTTTGATTTCCTGTCTGCTTGTTAAGGTAGTGTCAGTGTCTAGCTCCCGCTTTCCCCCCCCCCCCATTTTTCCACCCGTAAAGGTGACATGTGGTGCTCTAACCAAATGGATAATCACTTGACTCACAGCTCCCAGCACAACTGTAAGTAAAAGCCTCTGCTCCTATTTTAGTGCATATACTTGTTAGGAGCTTCACTTTTGACTAATTCTAAGATGTAATTCATTCTGCCTTGATTTCCATGTTTTGCTTTTAAATCCTCACTATTTAAAATGCTCTCCTTATCATGGAGAGTGATTTCTCAAGCAGTGGTTAACTTTTGTCTCTTTCTAGCTTGGAATGTCAGCTTGGGTCATCTGGCAACCACAGAAACAGTGCTGAAGGAGACGAACTTCACACGAGTTCTGGGACGTCACATTTTATCTGCATACCTAAGTGTAGCCAACCCAAGGCAACTACCCCTCATCTTTGCAGTGGTGAAATACCTGCATTCCAATCATCTTGACGGATTATTCAAGGCTAGATACACTGTGGCGACCTAGTCATTGGGTTGTCGCTCAACAGCTGTAACCCCCCCCCCACATCATCAGCAATAGCTACAATTTCTACAAGGCGCAGTGTTAACATCAACCAGACACCCCAGTCTAACTGTACATGGCGTTGAATTCAAATATAATTTTTTTTTATTTAATTTTTCATTTCTCTTTCATGTAGGATAAAGGTTCATATTTAAATGTTTTATATTTTCAATTATAACAAACTGTTTATATTTGCATGTTATTATTCTTTTTCTGTTCATTAATTTTCCTGAGGAGGAGCCAGCCTTGGTAATACCTACTTAAGATCTTACAGGGCTGAGCAAGCCTTCACAAGGAGTAACGACTCATAGTGCGAGTAATTGCTGGGGCACTAAACGGCAACACCCTTGGTCAGAAAGTCAGTAGGCCTATACCAGGATGTGGGGAAGGGGACCAGAGATAGGGGGAGAGGGAAGTGGCCTTATGCGTTCACTGAAGATACACATCACTGACTAACTTTTGCTAATTGTTTTACACTTGTTATTCCATTTAAAGAAACCCTCACCATTTGGCACACTAATCACCATGTTCTCATTGTTAACTGATGGTTACCTGAGCGACCACTTACCCCCCAACCTCCGCCGAACACAGAGGGTAAACAAACCTCCACAACTCTACTGGCGGGATTCCCCCAAGACCACCACTACTCCTCAACTCCCCACATGCATACAGCAGTTTCACTGGTACAGAAGCAACTGTCTGATGCAGAGGATGTTCACTACTCCGTAATCTCCGGTGATACTCACGATGACGTCTGCGGAAACTAGCCCTTGCCAACCATGTTGGTTCTTCCTTTACACACACAATGTGTGGAGCACCACAAAATGGCTCCCTCCCTCCATGCCTCCCGGCGTGGAGGGAGATATACAATAATACATTGGCAGGGTGGCCCGAAAAAGAAAAACTATCACCAACATTCACTCCATCATTGTCTTGCCAGTGGCACGCTTACACTACAGTTATAAATATGCAACTAACCCATCCCTTTGAGTAGGACCTACTTCCACTGGGGAATCCCGCCTACCAGTGACTATGCCCTCGTCTGCTACACGTCCCTGTCCACTGACACCTATATAACCGCCAGTCTCCTTGCCTTTGCTCCAGATTCTCCACCACCACAATACTGTGAACACTAACTCCAAGGCTGAGGGACTGATTACCTCATCTCTTGTATATAGTTCTACTGTTTTCTAATTATGTCCTAGAATCTGTATTGATAAAGCCACTGGATGACGAAACTTCTAAAATAATGATATCCAGATGTTGCACATGTGTCTTAACTTTCATATTGTCCGTATTTTATACCTTTCTTGCACAACATGAAAGTGTCAGCTGTTGACATTCTTTTTCCATGATCCCAGGGTCTCCGATTCCACTGGGTTGAGCTCATACTGATGGGTTATGTCTCTGTACTTGCTGATCTTATAATACTTCCCGTGATCTGCATCTTTTCCCTGTTGCTTAACACTCTGACATACGTAGATGTCAGCTAGAAGGTATAGTCCCATGCTAAAAACTTATCATTATTCCAAGGATAGACGGTAATCCTGTTGTGGCTGTTTGTGTGAATGTGAGTATTTCTGGATGATAGGGATCAGGTCTTTTTCTCAGTCAGGCACCCAGTTGTAGTGAGGCTCACGTTTATGATGTAGATAACTTTCTTATGTCTCGGGTGACAGCCCGTGGTTGTGGAGTAGTTTGGACCATGTAGACAATATTGGTCAGCTTGCTTCTAGCCGCAAATTCATGTATATTCCATGTGAAGTGGGGCAGGAAGGCGGAGAGCCATTGCAATATGGACGAAGCTTCAGAATGAGAAAGAAATGTGCTCGAAATGACTTTGTGGAATAACTGGTGGTGACAGACGGGGTCTCATGATTATCTCAAACTCCTGACCTCTTCTTCTCTGACTTAGCTGTATTAATGAGGAATAGGACACGTATGTAAAATTATTAAAGGAAGCGTTTCGCCACGAGTAACTTCGTCAGCCGTATCAGTGGGACCAAACGTGAACCATCACATCCCAAAAGCTTTTTTAAAAGTTTTTCATTATTTTTCGCCTTTATTTGCTTACATAAAAAATATAAATATAAAACATGGCAGCGATTGAAAGAATAACCCAGCCACTCCATGATGGCACTGTTGAAAAAATCGTCGACTAATTCCTAGCCAATATTGTCAATTATTCATTATTGTTAACTATCGTCACAGATCAATACTACTGCTATTACTTTATTCCCACACAGGAGGTTTGTAAACGTAGCGGAGGGTGTGTGGGAGAGAACGTATGGAATAAAAGGGTATCCGATAGGAAAGAACTGATGTGGGAAAGGTGTGAGAGTGAAATGAAAGTGGGAGGGAAAGGGGTGAGAATGAAATGAAAGAGAGAGGGAAAGGGGAGAGATAAGAAAAGGAGGTAAGGAACAGAGGAGTTAAATACAGATGAGGAGGAAATATGAAGAAGGAACTAGAGACAATCTGAGGGGATCGAGAAGTTGGGAGACCTGAAGGGACGAAAGAGAGTACATCTTTTAGTTTATTTATGATTTTAAAAACCAGTAAGTGTCAGTATACTGACAAGCATATAAAGAAACTAAAGTTTCTTAAAAGCTTGCCTAGATGTGGGTTCCACACTGGTGCTACATACTTCAATATAGGCCTAACATACACGGTGTACAGGGTCCTGAACGATTCCTTATTGAGCTATGTGAAGGATGTTCCCAGTTCCTGCTTGGTCCTCCAGCTTTTGCACTAATCTCTTGTGTGGAACTGTGTTAAACACCTTCTTACAGTCCAAGAAAATTCGATCTACCGACCCCTCTATTGTTTTACTGCTGTCACCCTGTCATGGAACTCCATTGGGTATGTGACACAGGATTTCCCGTCCCTGAAACCGTGCTGGCTGTCATTGATAAGCTCATTCCTTTCTAGATGCTCCACTGCTCTTCTGATGATTTCCATGACTTTTCATACTATACATGTCAGTGACACTGGTCTGTAGTTTAATGCTTTGTGTCTGTCTCCTTTTTTAAATATTGGGGCTACCTTTGCTGTCTTCCAGACCTCAGGTAGTGAACTTGTTTCGATAGATGTGTTGAAGATTGTTAGTGGTACACATAGTGCCTCTGCTCCCTCTCGCAGGACACACGGTGAGATGTTATCCGGCTTCATCACCTTTGAGGTATCTGCTTAGCAGCCTCTTCACTTCTTTCATGGTTGTATATATTGTTTCCAACAGTTGAAGGCCTGTGTGGAAAAAGACACGCACAGTTCAGTACATTTATTAAAGGAAACGTATAGCCACGAGTGGTTTCTTCAGTCCAAATGCAGAGAAAACTAAGAAAACTGGTATATATAGTGGCAGGAGTCAAGTGAAGTATGGTGTGAGTAGAGGTGGTAGTAGTAGTAGTGAAACTAAGGAGGTGAGAGGGATGGCTAGAGAGGGACCTGCTGACATGTAAAAGCAGTTTCCAGAATGGGTAATATCCTGTTGATTAGGAATTCTGAGATACTGTAACTACCTGATTTTTGCTTTAAGGTGTTACTGACAGCTATTAGTGCAGCTTCTAAGCATTTTCTTGGTCTTAAGTCGTCTTCTTTAATCACTAGTTTAGTTTCATTGAATTTCATGAGGTGTCCAACATCGTCCCTATGTTGAACACACGCGTTTTTACGGTCATCATTTCTGCATGCAAGCATTTTTGTGCTTGGCGATCCTAATGTCCAGAGATCTGGCTGTTCCCCCTACATATACTTTTTCACACCTCCCGCATGATACAGTGTAAATTCCTGCATTGGTACCACCATCAGGTTCCTAATAGTAGTTGAAGAGCTGGTAGATATTGTAGCCAGTTTTCTGTCACATTTTTGAAACATAAGTTGCAACGTTGCTGACCGGTAAAACGATGTAACTTGGAGGTTTTTCTTCAACTTGATTGTTGTTGGTCTTGTTGAGGATACGTGTAGCATATTTCCTGCAGTCACATATGAAGTGTAGAGGAAAGTATAGTGAACTAAAAGAGTTGGTGATATATGCGCATTCTTCTTTGAGGAACTGCTAACTGGAAATTCTGTAGGCTTTCAGAAAGAAGCCAGTAACTACCCCTCTTTAAGTTCTGGTGTGATGGTGAGAGAAGAAATGTAATAAAGTTGGTAGAATTACCGACAATATGTAAAGTAAAAGGACACAAGTGCAACTAATGTGATATTTATTGTGGCAACGTTTCGCTCTCTAGGAGCTTTATCAAGCCATTGCAAACAATACATGGACACAGAGGGTATATAAAGGCTCTGAGTGAGGTGCAATACTAGTGAGGTACCATTTCGATGTTCACTAGTGGTAGTAGTAGTAGTAGTAGTTACTACTACTACTACTACTACTCCTACCACTAGTGAACATCGAAATGGTACCTCACTAGTATTGCACCTCACTCAGAGCCTTTATATACCCTCTGAGTCCATGTATTGTTTGTAATGGCTTGATAAAGCTCCTGGAGAGCGAAACGTTGCCACAATAAATGTCACATTAGTTGCACTTGTGAGAGAAGAAATGTAGAAGATCGTTCTTGTAGATAGGTTTCCGGTAGACTTTAAAAGAAAGTCTTCCCCAGTGTGTAGGAGAGCGTCGAGAAAAGGTAATTGGTTGTCCTTCTCCTCTAGTGTAAATTTAATATTAATTTAATAGTTGAGGATGCCATGTACTTCTAGATTTTTGGGTACAATGACCAAAATATTATCAACATACCACATCCATGTAACGGATCCGTCTGGATTTCAGGCCCTCCATATATAAATTGGCATATATAAATAGGTTTGAGAACAAGAAGTACAAACAAGTCTTCGGGCTAACCATGGGATCCCCTCTTAGTGCAGTTCTTGCCAATTTATATATAGAGGACCTGGAATCCAGACGGATCGTCAGTAACATCGCTAGTTCAGTTAAATGGATGCGGTACGTTCATGATATTTCGGTCATTGTACCCAAAAAAATCTAGACGTACGTGGTATCCTCAATACCATCAACACTGGAACCTACTATTAAATTGACACTAGAGGAGAAGGACAACCAATTACCTTTTCTCGACGTTCTCCTACACACTGGGGAAAACAGACTTTCTTTTAAAGTCTACCGAAAACCTATATACAAGAACGATCTATGCTTCTTATCTCACTATGAAACCAGAACTAAAATATGGGTAGTTATTGGCTTCTTTCTGAGAGCCTACAGAATTTCCAGTCCGCAGTTCCTCGAAGAATGCACATACATCGCCAACTCTTTTAGTTCACTACACTTTCCCCTACACTTCATAAGTAACTGCAGAAAATGTGCTACACGTATCCTCAACACGAACAACACCAATCAAGTTGAAGAAAAGCCTCCAAGTTACATCATTTTACCGGTCAGCAACGTTGTCACTAATGTTTCAAAATTTTTTGACAGAAAACTGGCTAAAATATCTACCAGCTATTCAACTACTATTAGGAACCTGATACAAAAACCCAAGCATGATGCTGGTACAAATGCAGGAATTTACACTACACCATGTAGAGGGTGTGAAAAAGTATATGTATGGGAAACAGCCAGATCTCTGGACATTGGGATCGCTGAACACAGAAATGCTTGCAGAAATGATGACCGAAAAAACGCATGTGTTCAATATAGGGACGATATTGGACACCTCATGAAATTCAATGACCCTCAATTAGTGATTAAAGAGGACGACTTAAGACGGAGAAAATGCTTAGAAGCTACACTAATCGCTGTCAGTAACACCATAAAGCAAAAATCTTTTTCCACATCTTGTCGGTATCACCATACCAATTCCTTAGTTGATGGCGTATACCACCTCTCCGTCATTCTGGAGTCCATTCTGTCTCCTCTGTGAACACTTCTTTGAATCTCATGTTGAGCTCCTCACATACTTCACGGTCGTTTCTTGTGATCTCCCCTCCTTCCTTCCTCAGCCTGATTACTTGGTCCTAGACTGTTGTTTTTCTCCTGATGTGGCTGTACAACAGTTTCGGGTCAGATTTGGCTTTCGCTGCTGTGTCATTTTCGCGTTAGAGTTGGGCCTCCCTGCTTACCTGTGCATATTCATTTCTGGCTCTACGACTGCTCTCTGCATTCTCCTGGGTCCTTTGCCTTATACTTCTTCCATTCTCTAGCACACTTGGCTTTTGCCTCTCTACACCTTTGGGTGAATTAAGTGCTCATCTGGATTTCCTCATTATTTCTGTTACCCTTGGGTACAAACCTCTCCTCAGCTTCCTTGCATATTGTTATCATATATTCCATCATCTCTTTACTGATTTCTCTTCCACTTCTCTGTCCCACTGAACCCCATGCAAGAAATTCTTCATAACTGTGTAGTCCCATTCTTGTAGTTTGGTTTCATTCGTCCTCCCTTTCCTGCTTCCCTCTCCACTTGTAATTATTGTGTATTAGAAGCTCAGAACCATGTGGTCACTCGCCCCGAGGGGTCTCTCATATCTGATGTTCTCAATATCTGCACTACTCAAGTCTTGCTGCTTCATCCTCTCGTCTCTCTCTGATAGTGTCCCTTATGTGTTGGTACATGAGGTTTTCCAGTACCACCTCAGTCATCTTAGCTCTCCACGTTTCATAGGCTCCATGTGGCTCCATGTTCTCCCAGTTGATTTCCTTGTGACTGAAGTCACCCACAATTGGCTGCTTTGTCCTGCTCGCATGAGCCCTTCTGACCACTTCAGCCAGTGTGTCAATCATCGCTCTATTTCCCTCAGCATACCCTAACCTTGGCCTCCTGCTGTTCTGTGGTGGCGGTGGTGGTGTGTGTACTCACCTATTTGTGGTTGCAGGGATCGAGTCATAGCTCCTGGCCCCACCTCTTCGCTGATTACTACTAGGTCCTCTCTCTCGCTGCCCCATGAGCTTTATCATACCTCGCCTTAAAACTATGTATGGTTCCCGCCTCCACTACGTCACTTTCTAGGCTATTCCACGGCCTGACTACTCTATGACTGAGGGAAATACTTCCTAACATCCCTTTGATTCATCTGAGTCTTTAGCTTCCAATTGTGATCTCTTGTGTCTGTGTCCCTTCTCTGGAACATCCTGTCTTTGTCTACCTAGTCTATTCCGCTTAGTATTTTGTATGTCGTTATCATGTCTCCCCTGACCTTCCTGTCCTCCAGTGTCGTCAGGCCGATTTCCCTCAACCTTTCTTCGTAGGACAATCCTCTTAGCTCTGGGACTAATCTTGTTGCAAACCTTTGCACTTTCTCTAATTTCTTGACGTGCTTGACTAGGTGTGGATTCCAAGCTGGTGCTGCATACTCCAGTATGGGCCTGACGTAAATGGTATACAGAGTCTTGAACGAATCCTTGCTGAGGTATCGTAATGCTATCCGTAGCCTTGCCAGGCGCCCATTGCTGCAGCAGTTATCTGATTAATGTGCTCCTCGGGAGATATGCTATGTGTTATACTCACCCCCAGATCTTTTTCCTTGAGTGAGGTTTGCAGTCTTTGGCCATCTAAACTATATTGTCTGCAGTCTTCTTTGCCCTTCCCCAATCTTCATGACTTTGCATTTGCCAGGGTTAAACTCAAGGAGCCAGTTGCTGGACCAGGCTTGTAGCCTGTCCAGGTCTCTTTGTAGTCCTGCCTGATCCTCGTCCGATTTGATTCTTCTCATTAACTTCACATCATCTGCAAACAAGGACACTTCTGAGTCTATCCCTTCCGTTATGTCATTCACATATACCAAGAACAGCACAGGTCCTAGGACTGACCCCTGTGGAAGCCTGCTTGTCACTGGCGCCCACTCTGACACCTCATCACAAAATGAAATTGAGACACATGTGCAACATCTGGGTATCTTTATTATAGACGTTTCGCCATCCAGTGGCTTTTTCAATATAAATTCCAGGACATAACTTGAAGACAGGAGAACTATGTACAGAAGATGAGGTAATCAGTCCCTCAACCTAGCAGTAGGTGCGAAGAGCACCATAGTCGTGGAGATTCTGAAGCAGAAGCAAGGCGCCTGACGCTTATATAGTAACGTCAGGTGGAAATGGGACGGGTAGCAGACGAGGGCATAGTCACTGGCAGGCGGGATTCCCCAGTGGAAGTAGGTCCTACCCAAAGAGATGGGTTAGTTGTAGTAGTAGTTGTCGTAGTCGTGAAGAATATGTACATGCCCTCAGAATCAAGATTCCATGATGTTGCAGTGTCTGACAGGTTGTACAAGAATGGTGTACAATACCACTGGATGGCGAAACGTCTACAATAAAGATAGCCAGAAGTTGCACATGGGTCTCAATTTCACCTCGTCACGTACCATGACTCGTTGTAGCCTCCCTGTCAGGTATTCTCTGATCCATTGCAGTGCCTTTCCTGTTGTGTGCCTGATCCTCTAGCTTTTGCAGTAACCTCTTGTGAGGAACTGTCGAAGGCCTTCTTGCAGCCCAAAACAATGCAGTCGATCCACCTCTCTCTCTCTTGTCTTATTTCTGTCACCTTATCATAAAACTCTAGTAGGTTTGTAACACAGGATTTTCCTTCCCTGAAACCGTGCTGGTTGTCAGTTATACACTCGTTTCTTAACAGGTGCTCCACTACTCGCCTCCTGATGATCTTCTCCATGACTTTGCATACTATACACGTTAGTGATACAGGTCTGTAATTTAGTGCCTCATGTCTGTCTCCCTTTTTAAAAATTGGGACTACATTTGCCATCTTCCATACCTCAGGGAGTTGCTCAGTTTCAATTGATGTGTTGAAGATCTTTGTTAATGGCACACACAGTATCTCTGCTCCCTCTTTAAGGACCAACAGAGAGATGTTGTCTGGTGCCACCGCCTTTGAGGTGTCAAGTTCACATAGCAGCTTCTTCACCTCCTCCTTGGTTATATGTACCTCATCCAGCACTTGCTGGTGTGTCCCCCTGTTCTGATTTCTTGGAGTCCTACTGGTTTCCACTTTAAATATCATGTTGAGCTCATGACATACCTCTCGGTCGTTTCTTGTGAACTCCCCATCACCCTTTCTCAGTCTGATTACCTGGTCCTTGACTGTTGTTTTCCTCCTGATGTGGTTATACAAGAGCTTCGGGTCTGATTTGACTTTCGATGCTATGTCATTTTCATAATGTCGGTGAGCCTCCCTTCTTATCAGTGCATATTCGTTTCTGGCTCTTCGGCTAATCTTTTTCATTTTCATGAGTTCTCTGTCTTCTGTACCTTTTCCATTCTCTAGTACACCTAGTTTTTGCCTCCCTACACCTTTGGGTGAACCAAGGACTCGTTCTGTTCTTCCCATTATTTCTGTTTCCCTTGGGAACAAACCTCTCCTCTGCCTCCTTGCATTTTGTTGCCACATAGTCCATCATTTCTTGTACTGGTTTTCCTAACAGTTCTCTCTCCCACTGAATGTCTTGCAGGAAGTTCCTCATACCTGAGTACTTCCCCTTTTTGTAGTTTGTTTTTTCCCAACCTATTCCTGCTACTCTCTCCACTTGAAGCTCAACTATTTAGTCGAAGCACAGAACCACATGATAACTACCTCACAGGGGCCTTTCATACATGATATCCTCGATGTCCGAACTACTCAAGGTGAATACAAGGTCCAGTCTTGCTGGTTCATCCTTTCCTCTCCCTCTGGTAGCGTCTCTAACATGTTGTTGCATGAGGTTTTCCAGTACCACATCCATCATCTTGCTCTCCATGTTTCAGGACCCCCATGGGGCTCCAGGTTTTCTCAGTCAGTCTCCTTGTGATTGAAATCACCCATAACTAGTAACTTTGCTCCCCCCATTTGTGCTCTCCTGGCCACCTCGGCTAGTGTGTAGACCATTGCTCTGTTGCTCTCATTGTATTCTTCTCTTGGCCTCCTGCAGTTCTGTGGCGGGCTGTACATTACTACAATTATCCCCTTATGTCCCTCAGACTGGATTGTTCCTACTAAGTAGTCCCTTTCGCCCGTGCCATTCATTCCTTCCATTTTCTCAAAACCCCACTGGTTTTTAATGAGCAGTGCAACTCCTCCTCCCCCTCTCCTCCCTCTCTTTCCTGAGGATTTGATATCCGGGTGGAAAGATTGAATCTGTTATTATTCTGGTGAGTTTTGTTTCTGTGAGTGCTATTATGTCTGGGGATGTCTCCTTGATTCTTTCATGCTACTCCTCATACTTATTTGTTATTCCATCTGCATTTGTATACCACACCTTCAACTTCTTTTCTAAGACTGTGGTCTGGGAGGTATATTGGGGTTGGGGAAGTGGGAGATCTGATAAGGAACCATTGGTGGTTGCTGTAGGGGTGGAGTTTGTAATGCAGTGGGTGGGGGAATTGGATATGGCATGAGTGTTTTGGTTTAAAGTATTTGGTTGCACTGGGGTTGACCTGGTTGAAGGGCTTCTATAGGTAGTTGAGATGGAGGCTGTATTTGATCTTCTTCCTGGGTCTGGGATCTCCTGTCTGTCTCCTCCATCCCCTCTCTTTCCTCCTTTCGCCTTTGTACCTTCTCTCTCAGTTTCTGCCTTTCTTCTTGTGTTCTGCCGTGGTCGAGATACACCTTCCTGTATGCCGTCATGTCCCTTAATCGTCATGTCCCTTAATCGTGCTTTCTCCTGCAGGATCCTGTTCCCAGTCGATTCTGCCATGAAGGTCACTTTCACTGGCCGGGTTCTTTTTTTTTTGCAAACCCCCGTATTCTCCGAAAATTTTCCAGGTGGGTCATGTCTTCTCCTATTGCTTTTATGATGCTTTCAATTGCTTTTTATCCCCTTGTTTCCTTGCTTCATATGTTTCCCCTTCAACTTCCTGGAGCCCATACACAAAGACTGACCTCTCCCTTTGTGTATGGGCTCCAGGAAGTTGAAGGGGAAACATATGAAGCAAGAAAACAAGGGGAAAAAAAGCAATTTTGTGTGTGTGTGTGTGTGTGTGTGTGTGTGTGTGTGTGTGTGTGTTTGTGTTTGTGTGTGTGTGTGTGTGTGTGTGTGTGTGTGTGTGTGTGTGTGTGTGTGTGTGTGTGTGTGTGTGAATGAGGGATTTTTCAATATGTATGCAGGTATTAATGCATTTATGATGCTCCACATGCATATATGGTAATTTCTGAATATATTTACAAATAGGTCCCTACTGGAAAACACAAATCCATTTGATACTGTTTTGTTATATGAAAAAAACAATTTTATATCATACATTGTTCGCTCCCTCTGTCTCTTTTTTCCTCTCTCACACTCTCTTCTCTGTCTCTGTTTCACTCTGCAGTCTAATATAGTGGGCGAGTTACATTACACTGGCCTGGAGAAGGAGTTGTTTCTGTGTGCAGGAATAATCTTCCCATTTCTGAGTGCATACAAAGTTTTTTTTTTTTTTTTGCCTCATTAAATAATGTGAAACCTAACTGAATGGCTCAGTATTTCATTGCTGAGGGATCTTCCAGACAGTATTCTGCTCAGTGAATGTATTTTATGTTGGTGATAATTTGTTATTATGATAGTCATTGAAAAAATTGGAATCACTAACTCTTCAGAATGGCTTGAAACTCTTATTAGCATTGATGTGTTACATTGTGCCCAGGTTGACCTTGTTACTGAGATGGTGTGTCTTAGAGAAAGATGGTGTGGTTTACTTAGAGAAAGACGTTGTGTCTTAGAGAAAGATGGTGTCTCTTACTTAGAGAAAGATGGTGCATCTTAGAGAAAGATGGTGCATCTTAGAGAAAGATGGTGTATCTTAGAGAAGGATGGTGTGTCCTAGACAAAGATGGGGATTTTTATTGGAATGAGGTAATTTGTGAGCGACTCCTCCATTAAGCTTCAAACCTTCATTGTTGGTAATAGTATAATGCGGATTCAAATTTCCAGTGTTGATTTAATTTTTGCCTGTTTCTCTGTGAGATATCTAGACAATGTTGTTATTTATCCTTTTTATTGAAAAAAAAATGGATAATGATTTATTTGCATGTGATAACTGGTGAATGCATCTTCTGATATACAACAAATCGTCAGTGCTAATATTTAACTGATTTACAAATTTACTCCCCACTCTGACTCACGAAATCGTAATGACACGATTGTAAACAAACCATACCAAGGGCAGGGTTAGAACCCGCGATCAGTGTGTTACAAAACTCCAAACCGACGTGCTAGCCACTGGTTTCCCAACTCTGCACTATTCCTCTCACAATCGTTGATGTACAGAGACTGGAGGTATGCAATACTGATACCTTTATCTGACTGCGCAAGGACTAAAATAAATCTAGTTGCAGGAAACTAATCCTTTTTGTGTACTATCTCAGGTTAAACGTGATAAGATGCACTTTAGTACAGATAACTCTTGATTCTTTTTGAGAAAACTAAAATTATGGTACATATGGTACACTTCTCCACTCCTAACAGCTTCTGTGCTAATACCACACCTCTCCACTACTATCAGCTGCTGTGCTAATACTACACCTCTCCACTCCTAACAGCTGCAGTACTAAACCAACACCTCTCCACTCCTAACACCTGCAGTGCTAATACAACACCTCTCCACTCCTAACAGCTGCAGTACTAAACCAACACCTCTCCACTCCTAACACCTGCAGTGCTAATACAACACCTCTCCACTCCGCACCTGCAGTACTAATACTACACTTCTCCACTCAAGAAATCTGCTCCATAACCACACCACCCTATCACCTCTCCCAAAAACATTTTGTTCCACCACCACACTACCTTGCCACATTTCTCCACCACCACACAATACCGCCACCATCAAACTAATCCACTACATATCCATCTCAATATTCTAATATACCCCCATCTTATTCCTGCTCCACACTCCAACATTCTAATCCAGACTACTTCACACAACACCTCCAGACTACTACACACACCACCACCACCAGACTACTACACACACCACCACCACCAGACTACTACACACACCACCACCACCAGACTACTACACACACCACCACCACCAGACTACTACACACACCACCACCACCACCAGACTACTACAAACACCACCACCACCAGACTACTACACACACCACCACCACCAGCCTACTACACACACCACCACCACCAGACTACTACACACACCACCACCACCAGACTACTATACACACCACCACCACCAGACTACTACTACACACCACCACCACCAGACTACTACTACACACCACCACCACCAGATTACTACTACACACCACCACCATCAGACTACTACTACTACACACCACCACCACCAGACTACTCCACATACCACCAGACTACACCACCAGACTGTACCACCACCACCAGACTGTACCACCACCACCAGACTATACCACCACCACCAGACTGTACCACCACCACCAGACTGTACCACCACCACCAGACTGTACCACCACCACCAGACTGTACCACCACCACCAGACTATGCCACCACCACCATACACCACCACCACCAGACTATACCACCACCACCATCACAAGACTATACCACCACCACCAGACTGTACCACCACCACCAGACTGTACCACCACCACCAGACTGTACCACCACCACCAGACTGTACCACCACCACCAGACTGTACCACCACCACCAGACTATGCCACCACCACCAGACTGTACCACCACCACCAGACTGTACCACCACCACCAGACTGTACCACCACCACCAGACTATGCCACCACCACCAGACTATACCACCACCACCAGACTGTACCACCACCACCAGACTGTACCACCACCACCAGACTATGCCACCACCACCAGACTATACCACCACCACCAGACTGTACCACCACCACCAGACTGTACCACCACCACCAGACTATGCCACCACCACCAGACTATACCACCACCACCAGACTGTACCACCACCACCAGACTGTACCACCACCACCAGACTGTACCACCACCACCAGACTATGCCACCACCACCAGACTGTACCACCACCACCAGACTGTACCACCACCACCAGACTGTACCACCACCACCAGACTGTACCACCACCACCAGACTGTACCACCACCACCAGACTGTACCACCACCACCAGACTATACCACCACCACCAGACTGTACCACCACCACCAGACTGTACCACCACCACCAGACTGTACCACCACCACCAGACTGTACCACCACCACCAGACTGTACCACCACCACCAGACTGTACCACCACCACCAGACTATACCACCACCACCAGACTGTACCACCACCACCAGACTGTACCACCACCACCAGACTGTACCACCACCACCAGACTGTACCACCACCACCATACACCACCACCACCATACACCACCACCACCATCACAAGACTATACCACCACCACCAGACTGTACCACCACCACCAGACTGTACCACCACCACCAGACTGTACCACCACCACCATACACCACCACCACCATCACAAGACTATACCACCACCACCAGACTGTACCACCACCACCAGACTGTACCACCACCACCAGACTGTACCACCACCACCATACACCACCACCACCACCACCAGACTGTACCACCACCACCAGACTGTACCACCACCACCAGACTATGCCACCACCACCAGACTGTACCACCACCACCAGACTGTACCACCACCACCAGACTGTACCACCACCACCATACACCACCACCACCATCACAAGACTATACCACCACCACCAGACTGTACCACCACCACCAGACTGTACCACCACCACCAGACTGTACCACCACCACCATACACCACCACCACCATCACAAGACTATACCACCACCACCAGACTGTACCACCACCACCAGACTGTACCACCACCACCAGACTGTACCACCACCACCATACACCACCACCACCATCACAAGACTATACCACCACCACCAGACTGTACCACCACCACCAGACTGTACCACCACCACCAGACTGTACCACCACCACCAGACTGTACCACCACCACCAGACTGTACCACCACCACCAGACTGTACCACCACCACCAGACTGTACCACCACCACCATACACCACCACCACCACCACCAGACTGTACCACCACCACCAGACTGTACCACCACCACCAGACTATGCCACCACCACCAGACTGTACCACCACCACCAGACTGTACCACCACCACCAGACTGTACCACCACCACCAGACTGTACCACCACCACCAGACTGTACCACCACCACCATACACCACCACCACCATCACAAGACTATACCAC
This sequence comes from Cherax quadricarinatus, assembly GCF_038502225.1. Taxonomy (NCBI): domain Eukaryota; kingdom Metazoa; phylum Arthropoda; class Malacostraca; order Decapoda; family Parastacidae; genus Cherax; species Cherax quadricarinatus. The sequence continues at coordinate 31,850,625 of NC_091328.1, forward strand.
CACCACCAGATTACTCCACACACTACCAGACTACTTCACACACCACCACCAGACTACACCACCACCAGACTACACCACCACCAGACTACTCCACACACCAGACTAAACCACCACCACCACCAGACTACACCACCACCAGACTACACCACCACCAGACTACTCCACACACCAGACTAAACCACCACCACCACCAGACTACACCATCACCACCAGATTACACCACCACCAGACTACTCCACACAACACCAGACTACACCACACTACTCTATTTACACACTAATCCAACATTACACTACTCCACCTCCACTCTACTCCACCACATTAGACTGCTTCTACACTACGCTCATACTACTCCAACACCACACTTCCCCAACACCACACTTCCCCAACACCACACTGCTCATACAACACAAATTCTTTCTCACATTTCTCCACTGCCACATTAACCCACCACTACAATACTCCACTAAAACACTACCATGATACTGTTATACCACTACACTACTGTACCTCCACACTATAACCATCATATATCTGTTACACCTTACTGCACCATGACACTACTTTACCTAAACAATACAGCGCCACACTACAACACTACCACCACACTACCACTACACTTCTCTACCACAACACTACTACTACAATACACTACTACTACAATACACTACTACAATACACTACCACTACAATACACTACCACTACAATACACTACCACTACACTACACTACCACAACACTACCACAACACTGCCATTACACTACCACAACACTACCACTACACTACACTATCACAACACTACCACTACACTACCACAACACTACCACTACACTATACCACAACACTACCACTTTACTACTCTTCCACAAAACTACCACTACACTACTCTACCACCAAACTACCACTACACTGCTACCAAACTACCACTACACTGCTACCAAACTACCACTACACTACAACCAAACCACCACTATACTACTATACCACCATACCACCACTACACTGCCACAATACCTCTACACTACTAAACCACAACACTACCACTACTCTACTCAACCACAACACTACCACTACACTACGCAACCACAACACTACCACTACACTACTCAACCATAACACTACCACTACACTACTCAACCACAACACTACCACTACACTACTCTACCACCAAACTACCACTACACTACCACCAAACTACCACTACACTGCTACCAAACTACCACTACACTGCTACCAAACTACCACTACACTACAACCAAACCACCACTATACTACTATACCACCATACCACCACTACACTGCCACAATACCTCTACACTACTAAACCACAACACTACCACTACACTACTCAACCACAACACTACCACTACACTACGCAACCACAACACTACCACTACACTACTCAACCATAACACTACCACTACACTACTCAACCACAACACTACCACTACACTAAACCACAACACTACCACTACAATACTCAACCTCAACACTACCACTACACTACTCAACCTCAACACTACCACTACACTACTCAACCTCAACACTACCACTACACTACTCAACCAAAACACTACCACTACACTACTCAACCACAACACTACCACTACACTACTCAACCACAACACTACCACTACACTACTCAACCACAACACTACCACTACACTACTCAACCACAACACTACCACTACACTACTCAACCACAACACTACCACTACACTACTCAACCTCAACACTACCACTACACTACTCAACCACAACACTACCACTACACTACTCAACCACAACACTACCACTACACTACTCAACCTCAACACTACCTCTACACTACTCAACCACAACACTACCACTACACTACTCAACCACAACACTACCACTACACTACTCAACCACAACACTACCACTACACTACTCAACCACAACACTACCACTACACTACTCAACCTTAACACTACCACTACACTACTCAACCACAACACTACCACTACACTACTCAACCACAACACTACAACTACACTACTCAACCTCAACACTACCACTACACTACTCAACCTCAACACTACCAATACACTTCTCTACCTCAACACTACCACTACACTAAACCTCAACACTACCACTACACTACTCAACCTCAACACTACCTCTACACTACTCAACCTCAACACTACCTCTACACTACTCAACCACAACACTACCACTACACTACTCAACCACAACACTACCACTACACTACTCAACCACAACACTACCACTACACTACTCACCCACAACACTACCACTACACTACTCAACCACAACACTACCACTACACTACTCAACCACAACACTACCACTACACTACTCAACCACAACACTACCACTACACTACTCAACCACAACACTACAACTACACTACTCAACCTCAACACTACCACTACACTACTCAACCACAACACTACCACTACACTACTCAACCACAACACTACCACTACACTACTCAACCACAACACTACCACTACACTACTCAACCACAACACTACCACTACACTACTCAACCACAACACTACAACTACACTACTCAACCACAACACTACAACTACACTACTCAACCTCAACACTACCACTACACTACTCAACCTCAACACTACCACTACACTAAACCTCAACACTACCACTACACTACTCAACCTCAACACTACCTCTACACTACTCAACCTCAACACTACCTCTACACTACTCAACCACAACACTACCACTACACTACTCAACCAGAACACTACCACTACACTACTCAACCACAACACTACCACTACACTACTCAACCACAACACTACCACTACACTACTCAACCACAACCCTACCACTACACTACTCAACCACAACACTACCACTACACTTCTCAACCACAACACTACCACTACACTACTCAACCACAACACTACCACTACACTACTCAACCACAACACTACCACTACACTACTCAACCACAACACTACCACTACACTTCTCAACCACAACACTACCACTACACTACTCAACCACAACACTACCACTACACTACTCAACCACAACACTACCACTACACTACTCAACCTCAACACTACCACTACACTACTCAACCACAACACTACCACTACACTACTCAACCACAACACTACCACTACACTACTCAACCACAACACTACCACTACACTACTCAACCACAACACTACCACTACACTACTCAACCACAACACTACCACTACACTACTCAACCACAACACTACCAATACACTACTCAACCACAACACTACCAATACACTACTCAACCACAAAACTACCACTACACTACTCAACCTCAACACTACCACTACACTACTCAACCTCAACACTACCACTACACTTCTCTACCTCAACACTACCACTACACTTCTCAACCTCAACACTACCACTACACTAAACCTCAACACTACCACTACACTACTCAACCTCAACACTACCACTACACTTCTCTACCTCAACACTACCACTACACTTCTCAACCTCAACACTACCACTACACTAAACCTCAACACTACCACTACACTACTCAACCTCAACACTACACTACTCAACCACAACACTACCACTACACTACTCAACCACAACACTACCACTACACTACTCAACCACAACACTACCACTACACTACTCAACCACAACACTACCACTACACTACTCAACCACAACACTACCACTACACTACTCAACCACAACACTACCACTACACTACTCAACCACAACACTACCAATACACTACTCAACCACAACACTACACTACTCAACCACAACACTACCACTACACTACTCTACCTCAACACTACCACTACACTACTCAACCTCAACACTACCACTACACTACTCTACCTCAACACTACCACTACACTACTCAACCTCAACACTACCACTACACTTCTCTACCTCAACACTACCATTACACTTCTCAACCTCAACACTACCACTACACTAAACCTCAACACTACCACTACACTACTCAACCTCAACACTACCTCTACACTACTCATCCACAACACTACCACTACACTACTCAACCACAACACTACCACTACACTACTCAACCACAACACTACCACTACACTACTCAACCACAACCCTACCACTACACTACTCAACCACAACACTACCACTACACTAAACCACAACACTACCACTACACTACTCAACCACAACACTACCACTACACTGCTCAACCACAACACTACAACTACACTACTCAACCACAACACTACCACTACACTACTCAACCACAACACTACCACTACACTACTCAACCACAACACTACCACTACACTAATCAACCACAACACTACCACTACACTAATCAACCACAACACTACCACTACACTACTCAACCTCAACACTACCACTACACTACTCAACCTCAACACTACCACTACACTACTCAACCTCAACAATTCCACTACACTACTCAACCTCAACAATTCCACTACACTACTCAACCTCAACACTACCACTACACTACTCAACCACGACACTACCACTACACAACTCAACCACGACACTACCACTATACTACCACAACAATAACAATACACTACCACCAAATTATCACTCTACTACTCTACCACCAAACCGCCACTGCACTACCACAATACCTCTACTAAACCACAACACTACCACTACACTACAATTCCACCACACTTCCATTGCACTTCTCTACCACAAAACTACTACAATACACTACCACAACACTACCGCTACACAACACTACCACAACACTACCACAACTCTACCACAACTCTACCACAACTCTACCACAACTCTACCACCACACTATACCACAACACTACCACAACACTACCACAACTCTACCACAACTCTACCACAACTCTACCACCACACTATACCTCAACACTACCACATAACTACTACACAAAACTACCACTACACTATACCACTACACTAATCTACGACGACACTTCCCTAATCCTTCAGCACAACACTTCTCCATCGCCTCACTAATCACCTGTCGTACTACTCCACTACCTTACTGCTTCACTATCATATACTACTCCACACCATTACACTACTTCACTGTCACATTACTCCCACTAATGCTTCACTATCATACTACTCCCACCACTTCACTATCACACTATTCCCCACCACTACACAAACGCTATAGTTCACTATCACACTATTGCCCACCACTACACCACCGCTCTAATTCACTATCACACTACTCCACATCACTACACCACTGCACTAATCCACTATCACAATACTCCCTACCACCACACTAGTTCACTATCACGCTACTCCAACCACTACACGACAGTTCTAGTTCACTATTACACCACCCCTCACCACTACACCACCGCACTAGTTCACTATCACGCTACTCCCACCACCACACCACAGTTCTAGTTCACTATTACACCACCCCTCACCACCACTACACCACCGCACTTGTTAGTAGTGATGAGTATGCCAGAGAGGTCTCTTCTAGGAAACTTCGCACCTATCTGATAATGACCCTTCAGATCCCGTGCCGCACGCCCGCCCCAGCGCCCAACCGCATTCTCCCGCGCCCGCGCCCACCCGCGCCGCCCCTGCAGCGCCCGCCGGATGGCCCCCGTCCTCCGAATTTTTTCAGATTTTTTTCGAATTTTTTTTGAATTTAATTTTCTTGTGCTCTCCATCTCCTCGGATCAACACCCTCCCCCCACACCTCCCACCATCCACATCTACCCTCTATGTCCAAATATTCCTGCTCTACTTCCTTGGATCAAGACTTCTCTCTCCATCTCCCCCCCCAAAAAAAAAAATTCTTGTAATCTCTTAACTCCTCGGATCTAGTTTTGAGGTTCCCCCTATGGGTACCCCTCCCACTTGCACCCACATCCCAAAATCCCGGCTCTACTTCCTTGGATCACGACCTCCCTCTCCATCCCCCAAATATTTTTTTTGTTTTCGATTTTCTTGTAATCTCTAACTCCTTGGATCAACACCTCTCTCACCCACACCTCCTGCTTCAACCCCCCTTCCCAATATCCCTGCTCCACTTCCTCAAATCAAGACCTCCCTCTCCATCTCCCACTCCCCCCAAATTTTTTTTTAATTTTCTTGTAATCTCCAACTCCTCGGATCAAAATCACCACCATCACCCTCTCAATCCCAATTTCCCTGCTCCAACTCCTCAGATAAAGAACACCCTCTTCATCCCCCCCCCCAAAAAAAAAAAATCCAATCTCCTTGAATCAACTTTTTCTCGATATCAATAATACAAAGATTTTCCCTCCACTTCCTTTGATCAAATTTTTGGGTCTATGCAGGTCTAAACAAGTAACTTCCTGGCATGCATGACGTCACCCCACCTGTGTTTACTCAGCGGTTAGTGACGTCACGTGATGACCTCACACACACAAGCCAACAGGTAGAATCATGTCTGTCACCATAACCTTTTTCTCGGCTCCCAGGCTCGACAACAACACCCACAACTTACATCATTTTCCATTCAAAATTTTTCCCCTTTCGACACAATTTTTTTTTTCTTAAATGACACAAATACACATTTTCACTCTTAACCCAGGATAACCCAAATAATTCCTCATTTTCGTTAATACCCACAACAATCCACAATTATTACATTATACAACAAAAGATTCACTCTCCTCAAGTCTAGGCATCTGAGCAGAAGTGCCGAGCGAGTATTATCTGACTGACCTCAGATAAAGATCTCAGGTCAGACCCACGAACTAACCTTCTCTCTCTACCTCAACACCAACACTTTTCAGTATAATTCCCATATTTCATTAAAATTCTAATACAATCCTCTTCTTACCCCTTCTCCCCACCCCCCAAACCTTACCTTCTCACATCCACTCACCCATCTCCCAACACTTCACTCTCCCACCAACATCTCCCAGCACTTCACTCTCCCACCAACATCTCCAAAATTTTCACTCATAACCCACAATTTTTTCTCGTTTTAACTATTTCATCAGAAAAAGTCACCACAACACTTACAAATTATAACCACTTTTCGGTAATTTTACTAGTCACAATTTTACATATTACGAAGTTAATACACACACACACACACACACACACACACACACACACACACACACACACACACACACACACACACACACACACACACTCACACACAATGCACGCGCGCAGACACCAAACTTTAGTTTGAACACCAAAAACACCATCAATTACCTTCGAATACTCCAAAAACATCATTCGAACACCGCCTAATCACCACTGAATACTCCCAGAACACCTTCATAAATACTCTTGGACATCATTTGAACACCTTCAAATACACCACTGAATACTACTAAAACATCACTGAATACTACCAAAACACCACCAAAATCACCATAAATTAAGGTCAACATCACAGACTAACACCCATTTTCACACAAATCCCATCAAATCACTATAACCAAGAGGATTACCAATTTCTATGATTACACTCACCTCCAACTAAGATATAACATGAGCGCAAAAAGCATGAACACAAACCAAACACACAAACACTTACAACAGAATCACCTCTTTTTCGGCATCTCTAGTTCGACAACAACTCCCACAATACCCACATCCCACAACACCCACAACCCACATCACCCACAACCCACAACACCTACAACAACAACCCGCAACTTATAACCTCTTTTCGGCATCTCTAGTTCGACAACAACTCCCACAACACCCACATCCCACAGCACCCACAACCAACATCGCCCCACAACCCACAACACCAACCCACAACTTATAACTTCTTTATTGGTATCTCTAGTTAGTCAACAAAACCCACAACCCTCATCACTTACCATTTTATTCACAATTTTTCCTCTTTCGATACAAATTTTTTCCCTTTTTTTTTTACTGAATCTTAAATATAATGCACATTCCTCCCTACATTACTAAAATTCTAATAAAATCCTCTCCATACCCATCTCCTTTTATCCACATAGATTAATATTATACTCACAACTAAACTCACTACCCAACTACTGCCTCATGTTTCTACATCCTCCAAGTCCCAGGTATTGGGGATTCACCCTCAATTCTTTTCCAATATACCATAACTTTTCACTTCTATAATTTCTTTTAAAATATTCACACATTACCTTTATTTCCAGTAAAATCCCCCATATTTCATTAAATTTCTAATACAACCCTCCCCATACCCCTCTCCATCTCACCCACATTTCTTTACATCCACTCACCCATCTCCCAACACACCTCTTCAAAATACACAAAAAAATCACATTTCACATCCACAAATCCATCTCATCGCCCATCTCAAATCCACTAAAATCACTGTAACCAAGATATTCACCAAATTCTATGACCACCTAACACACACAGACACCACACTTTACTTTGAACACCTTCAGAACACTTTCATACATCATTTGAAGACCACCTTTTCTCAATACTCAAAAGGAATATTTTCTCAACAACAACGTTTATCAGCTCACTACAGAACAACCCTAGATTACTTTGAACACCATCAAAACACTCTCATTAGTCATTTGAATACTCACAAAAACACCTTTGAACATTTCCAGACGACACTGAAACACTTCCAAATTACATTAGAGCATTTCGAAGCCATCATTGGAACACTTCCAAAATATCATTTTGAATACTCCCAAATAAGATTTGACATCTCTAAATCATCTACACTTACACATTTCATTAACCGAAATTACAACTCTCCAGACTTTACAGTATTATCACAAAAACTGACTCATACTCTTATGACATGAAACATTTACCAAAACTTGCGCGCGCACACACACACACACACACACACACACACACACACACACACACACACACACACACGCACACACACGCACACACACACAGTGAAGGATCTTGGACTCGACCCCTGGAACCTCAACTAGGTGCGTACAACTAGGTGAGTACACAAAACACTTTTCTTTGAACACCAAAAACACCATCAAATTACCTTTGAATACTCCAAAAACATCATTTGAACACATTCAAAAACATCATCAAACTCCTTTTGAATACTCCCAAAACACCTCTGAATACTGCCCAAACAGCACTAAAAATCACCAGAAACTAAGATCAACACCACCACCTATCACCCATTTTATAGAAATCCCCTCAAACCACTATAACCAAGACGATCTCACGCACCTCAGACTATTAAATAACATGAGCGCAAAAAAAAAAAAACATTCTCATAAATCATTTGAATAGTCTCAAATACCTTCGAACATTTAAAAACACTAAAAAACTTACAACAGGATCACCACCAACTGAAAATATATCATGTACACACACAAAAAAAAAAACTAAGACATCCATCAACTAACATCCATGATCACTCACCTCAAAACCACCAAGTTCGAAGAAAACACTCACTTTTTATAAACATTTACACATAAATCACAAGCACCAACTCCTTACAATATTTGTCAATATCTAATACACTCACCTCACTACCACCAACACATACCAGCACAGATAGGGACACCTCCCATGACGTCACACTCCAACCTGTGTTTACTTGGTGATCAGTGACGTCACACCCAAACACCTTGTTTCCACCTGTTATAACTCCAATATCTAAGATCACCACAATCAAGACGTTTACCAAATTCTATAACCCCACCACTAAGATCACTAAAACATCACACATTTTGTGCACACTCTCTTAAAACATAATAACCACGATCACTAAAAACTAAGACCGCTTACGTCAAGATCATTAAAACTGTTTATACTTTTACTAAGATCACATAACATTTTGTCTTCTCAAACTCACCCACCAATTTACATTCTCATTCACACTTACACATTTCATTAATCGATCTCATCCACCAAACTCCTCCCTCATTCTCCAAACTTTACAACATTAGCACTAAAACTAACTCATACACTTATGACATGAGACAATACCATAACTAACACAGACTAACTTTGAACCAACTTTGAACAACACCAAAACACCACTGAACATCTTCAAAAATACTCTGCACATCATTTGAACACCTTCAAAAACACCATCAAACACCTTCGAAGACTCCCAAAACACTACTTATTACTACCAAATCACCACTGAATACTGCCAAAACACCGTCAAAATCACCAGAAACTAAGATCAGCATCACCAGATAACACCCATTTTATAGAAATCTCAACAAATCACTATAACCAAGAACTCCCTCCCCATCCCCCCCCATGAGCGTAAAAAAACATGAATACAAACCTAATACACAAACACTTAGTACATGATCACCATGACATCACACCCTACCCACCTTGTTTCAACCTGTTGTACCCACAATATCTAAGAACACTATAACCAAGACGATTACCAGATTCTATGACCCCACCACTAAGATCACAGAAAACACTCATTTTTATAAACATTCACACAAAAATCACGATCACCAATTCTATATCATGTTTACCATCATCTATCAACACTCATCCCCAAGACCACCAAAAATCTAAGATCACGCTTCTCAAAACTACTATGATCACAGAAACACTCATTTTTAAACATTCACACAAAAATAAAACGTACACAAAAATACCATGACACTTACACCAACATCTATAACATAACATGAGCACTATAACATATCACCATCACCAAATAAAATAATACACAGACACCCAGAACTTAAACATTTCAATCACAAATTTAAGATATGAAACTTAAACACCAACTAAAACCACGACGTGTTTACCATAAATCTAAGACATGATCACAAAATAAGCCATGACACAAATACTATACCATGTCAGCCAACTAATACACAAGAAATTTTACACATGAGACATATCCAAAATCTAAGACATACCCAAAAATCTTATATATATGCACAAAATAAGATAAAAGTATAAAAATACAATGTCACAATCACCGCCAACTAAGATATACACACCAAATCTAAGACATTCGCCTCCAACTCAGACATATACATCATAACTAAGACATACACCAAAACCTATACTTGACATAATGACAATAAATATAAGACACAGGACTTCAGCACAACAAAATTACCATGACATCACAACAAATTTAAGACATGAGACACTACCAGAACTAAGTCACACAAATCCAACTAATACACAGTCACTTTACTAAGTTCATGTTAACTATTCACCATATCATACAAAAATATTTAGACATGCACTTATGACATATGAATCCAGAATTTTTACAACATAATTTTTTTTTTCAAATCACAAAACTATCATTTGATCACAAAAAACTGACTTACAATCACATAAATCCATATGAAATCATATACAACAGGTATATGAAGACAAAATTTGTATAAACTGCATGAGCGTTACACCAACTCCACTAAAACATGCACATTTATACCATAACAACCAATTATCTATAACAGTACTCAATCATGAACAGTAAATCTGTTCACGAACACTTAAATCATACATCAACTAAAAATATTAATACAATTTACCCACCAAATTTAAGTTATTATCACCAAAACATAAAACTGATTTACACATTTTCTCAAACTGAATATTCATACCACATTTTTCATTTCTCATCTATGTTACATATCACATTTCCTCATCTACATTTCCTTAAAACATCCTTCCTTGTTCATCCGTGTATCACCTAGAGATATTTTATCCCCGACAACTCATCATAAGGTAGGACACAGAGCAACCATCATCACTCCAACACCACCTACACTCTGGCTCCAACGTTATGATGAGTCGTCGGGGTTAAAACATCTCTAGGTGATATGAGGAAGAGTAAGGAAGGATGTTTTAAGGTAATGTAGATGAGAAAATGTGATATGTAACATAGATGAGAAATGAAAAATGTGGTATGAATATTCAGTTTGAGAAAATGTGTTTAATTAACACATTTTCTCAAAACTGAATATTCATACATATATTCATATATATATATATATATATATATATATATATATATATATATATATATATATATATATATATATATATATATATATATATATATATATATATGTGTGTGTGTATACACACACACAGATACATATACATACACACACATGCCTTTTATCATGCTTAACACAATAATTGAAAATTTTTGGAACCATATCTTTTGTCCTTGTATATATGTAAAATACACAAAATATGAACAGTATGTAAAACCTACATGAGCTCAATGTAGTTGGTGTACCCAACCGCCAATAATACGTTGATTATCCCCTCTTTAGTCGTGCTACTGCACAGGACACTTTACCTTAATAATTCTTTGTTAAGCACAACACTGTAGTGTTGCAATATTGTGCTGCACACACACAAAAAAACTTTTTCATGCAACATACCTCTCAAAAACAACAAGACGTTTGACATACCATTTCAAACCATACAAACTCTCCAGATAACCTTACCTCATGCACTCACCCTCCAATCCTTATATATCTCCGCTAAAAAGGAAAACTGTCCCTTAATCTATACTTAGTGTGGCACATTAATGAGTCCCTTTACTGTAATATTTCTGTATGAGTCCGGAAAAAGTGTTCTCCACTGTTCCTCATAAATGAATTTATTTCTACATACCGTTCGATATATTCCTGCCGCAATCGCCCTAATTCTAATCCCCCCACCTTTGTTTGTCCCTCAATCCCCAAGAAAAAATACAAGAAATCTGCCACTATGTACATAAGAGCTCTTCTCACGTCTTCAGATACCCCTCTTACTTCGAATGTTAGGGCTCTCAGAATCTCTACTTTACCCCCGCCCATCAACCTGAAAACTCTTGCCAACCACAACCGTACCTCCCCCAACTCTTTACAGAAATAAACTGCATGAAAAGCTGTTTCTGGTTCCTCACACTTTTCGCATGTCGCTTCCCTCACCAAACCCATTACACACAAGGCAGACTTTAAAGCTAAAATTCCCATTACAAATCTATAAACTAACTCCCTCACCCTCAGCATTAATCTAAGCTTCCGGAAATTATACCAAATCTTACCCCAATCATACAAGGGGTATACCGATACCCCTTGCATGGTTTCCGGTTTCCTACTCATCTCCACCAACCTTCCAACCTTAAGTTTTGCTGCCTCTCTGACGACTAACAATAACCTGAGCATATTCTCGCATTCAGTTAATTCCTTTCCTCCCCATGACCGTAGCACATCCTCCATCACATTCCCAACTCTTACCCCTCTCACCCCCCCTCCCTCACAAACCTCTGTTTTACATACACGGCCTTTACTCTCGGCCCCAGTGCCAAAAGTCCAACTCCTCCTCTTCGTACATTTGACATGACCACTTCTTTGAAATTAGACACATGTGCAACATCTGGGTGTCTTTATTGTAGACGTTTCGCCATCCAGTGGCTTTATCAATACAAATTCTAGGACATAACTTGAAGACAGTAGGACTATATACAGAAGATGAGGTAATCAGTCCCTCAACCTAGGAGTAGGTGCGAAGAACACCTATGGTGCTCTTCACACCTACTCCTAGGTTGAGGGACTGATTACCTCATCTTCTGTATATAGTCCTACTGTCTTCAAGTTATGTCCTAGAATTTGTATTGATAAAGCCACTGGGTGGCGAAACGTCTACAATAAAGATACCCAGATGTTGCACATGTCTTAATTTCATCTTGTCGGTATTATATACCTTTCTTGCACAACCACTTCTTTACTGAGCCATGCCCTCCCAAAACCCCACACATAAAGGAGTGCCCTCCTCTTATCTCTTGTATCTCCTGCACCCATAAAGGATACACCATAGCAACATTCCACACTTTACTATACACCAATGAATTTATTATAATCGCCCTTTGCAATAAAGTTAAATCCCCCACTCTTAGGCTCCATATCCTTTTCCCTACCTTCTTCCCTACCAACTCCGAGTTCACTTGACGAGCCTCCTGCTCATCAGCCATGTATAGAACTCCACAAATTTTCAACCGCTCCGCCACTTCCCATCCAAACTCCAACCCCATTCCACCCCCCACCCAAGCACCTATCTCTAATAATTTTGATTTAGCTCTGTTGATGCTCATTCCTGACGCCCTCCCAAAAACCTTCAAGACCCTTCCTATCGTTCTCAATCCTTCTACACCAGTGATCAGTACAGTTGTATCGTCCACATATCCTACCACCACATTAAACCCCACCCCCTCCCCATGTAAAATCCCCTTTTCCTCAACCATTTCATAAAACGGGTGCTGTATGCATGCGAACAAAATTTGAGACATAGGACACCCCTGTCTCAGACCCCTCTCCATTTCCAAAATCCTGCACAACCTACCATTAATTTGCACCTGTATCACTGCCCCAGAATACAGTATCTCAACCCACTTTACAACTCCCTCACCAAAACCCTGACGTCTCAAACTGGCCCCCAGAAAATCCCTATTCACACCCTAATATGCATTCTCCCAATCAATACCTAAAATTCCACCCCCATTGCAACCCTTCAAAAATTCCCTAATCCGGCTATGTCCATCTCTCATGCTACATCCCGGAATCCTCAGCTGTCCCTTATGTAGTATACCTCCTATCACCCTCTTCATCCTATTCCCTAGTATCTTCGCAAAAATCTTATAGTCTGTACACATTAAAGATATGGCCCTCTACGTGCTCAGTGTTCTTCCCTCCTGCTTTTTCCTTACTAACACGACCACACCCGTCCGCTCTATCATTCCTAACTTACCTTCCCTCAGCATACAATTCATTACCTGTACCAGACAATGCTTTATATGGTCCCATTGAACTCTATAAAAATCATTCGAAATCCCATCTATTCCTGGCACTTTTCCCATACTTAAATTGAGCACTGGCTCTTTCACTTCATCCATACTAATTACACCATCCATTCCAACTATCTCCTCCCCACACGTCCCCAAGGCTTGCACCCCTTCCCCTTCCTCACAAACTATCCCCACTTTTCCCCTCGCCCACTTCTTTTCAGCATAATTACTCATTCCTTCAGTTGTCGCTAGCATTTGCCCCTTATAATATCCTCCCAAATCTTCACTAACCTCTAAGTTTAAAATAGTTGACTCCTTTTGCCTGATTTTAAAACTTCTTAAAACACTTCCCGAAGGCTTATCTCCCCACAGTACTGCTTCCATCCCCGCCCTTACCCTTATCTCATAAAATCTTTCATTATGTATTTCCTTCAATCTATCTCTGAGCAGCAATATTTTTTCGCACTGCCTTTCCTCCCCTTCCTCATAATACTCATCGAGCTGATGCTCCAAATAATTTTGTAATCCATACCTCCACCTCGCCTCCTCCTGTCCCTTGCTTTTATAAAAACCCGCTATACCTGGTTTAGCTCTATTTTCCCACCATTCCAAGATACTTGTCTCCCCATCCCTGGCACCCCACAAATTTTGCCACTATGGTCAGAAAACCCCACGTCCACTGTTTTTACTTCCCTCACACTGACTCCAATGTATAGATTCTATCTAAACGCACTGAATAACCCCTTCTGACAAAAGTAAACTCTATTCTCCAAGCCCCCCTCCCCCCACATCCCTAACCCCCGCATCCTGTAAAACATTGTGTAACGCCCCTAACACACACCCCGCACCCCCTCGACTCCATGTCCCCCCCTTATGACACAGTTCCAATCTCCTCCATTTATAGTGACTAAAGGTAAATCCCGTAAATGATACAACAAAATGTCTCTTACAAAATCCTCTTTTATTCCGACTGTGCTCTCCACTGGCATGTAAACCCCTATAAACATCAAAATGGTATACAATACCGACAGGTTGTTAGGTAAGACACATATGCAACAGTTAGACAACTTTATTCCGAAACGTTTCGCCTACACAGTAGGCTTCTTCAGTCGAATACAGAAAATAGGCAGGAACAGTAGAGATGTGAAGACGATGTAATCAGTCCATCACCCTTGTAGTCGTAGAATTTGAGGTTGTCAGTCCCTCGGCCTGGAGAAGTTCAGTTCCATAGTCAGGAACTATCTGAAGATCAAGCGACAGTGCGGTGACTTAAATACTGTCGGAAGGAGAGGTGCAGAGTAGTGGTAGTAGTAGTGAGAAGGGTTGGATCTGAGAGGGACATGACCTCTCAGTGGTCACATTCTCACTACTACTACCACTACTCTGCACCTCTCCTTCCGACAGTATTTAAGTCTCCGCACTGTCGCTTGATCTTCAGATAGTTCCTGACTATGGAACTGAACTTCTCCAGGCCGAGGGACTGACAACCTCAAATTCTACGACTACAAGGGTGATGGACTGATTACATCGTCTTCACATCTCTACTGTTCCTGCCTATTTTCTGTATTCGACTGAAGAAGCCTACTGTGTAGGCGAAACGTTTCGGAATAAAGTTGTCTAACTGTTGCATATGTGTCTTACCTAACAACCTGTCGGTATTGTATACCATTTTGATGTTCATCTTGTCAGACACTGCAACACATGGCATCTTGGTACAGAAAACACCTTGGACAAACTTTTCAAGTGAGAAGGGTTGGATCTGAGAGGGACATGACCTCTCAGTGGTCACATTCTCACTACTACTACCACTACTCTGCACCTCTCCTTCCGACAGTATTTAAGTCTCCGCACTGTCGCTTGATCTTCAGATAGTTCCTGACTATGGAACTGAACTTCTCCAGGCCGAGGGACTGACAACCTCAAATTCTACGACTACAAGGGTGATGGACTGATTACATCGTCTTCACATCTCTACTGTTCCTGCCTATTTTCTGTATTCGACTGAAGAAGCCTACTGTGTAGGCGAAACGTTTCGGAATAAAGTTGTCTAACTGTTGCATATGTGTCTTACCTAACAACCTGTCGGTATTGTATACCATTTTGATGTTCATCTTGTCAGACACTGCAACACATGGCATCTTGGTACAGAAAACACCTTGGACAAACTTTTCAAGTGAGAAGGGTTGGATCTGAGAGGGACATGACCTCTCAGTGGTCACATTCTCACTACTACTACCACTACTCTGCACCTCTCCTTCCGACAGTATTTAAGTCTCCGCACTGTCGCTTGATCTTCAGATAGTTCCTGACTATGGAACTGAACTTCTCCAGGCCGAGGGACTGACAACCTCAAATTCTACGACTACAAGGGTGATGGACTGATTACATCGTCTTCACATCTCTACTGTTCCTGCCTATTTTCTGTATTCGACTGAAGAAGCCTACTGTGTAGGCGAAACGTTTCGGAATAAAGTTGTCTAACTGTTGCATGTGTCTTACCTAACAAACCCCTATAAAACATACTCTCGTTTCACCCCACTCACCATCCACCCTCACCACCCTCCCCCCCCTCATCCCAATTTATTATAAGGGACTGTTTTCCTTCATAGCCACAGCCACTCCTCCTTTTAACCTCATAAACCCACTCACATATAAGAACATAAGAACATAATGTAGGAACACTGCAGAAGGCCTACTGACCTATGCGAGGAGGTCCTTATCAAAACGACCTCTACATAAAGCTACCCAAGAAATAACTCCCATTCCCAACTTATAACCTTTCAGTAGTAATGTACAGCCGAGCTTATAATTATGTTCTTGTATATAACATACATCTACATTACACCTCCTGAGGAGAATAAATGGTATAAAATACATAAGAACATAAGAAAGGAGGAACACTGCAGCAGGCCTGTTGGCCCATACTATGCAGGTCCTTTACAATTCATCCCACTAACAAACATTTGACCTACCGAATTTTCAATGCTACCCAAGAAATAAGCTCTGATGTGCAAGTCCCACTCAAATCCAACCCATCCCACTCATGTATTTATCCAACCTAAATTTGAAACTACCCAAAGTCCTAGCCTCAATAACCCAACTCATCTACTACCCTATTTCCAAACCAATACTTTCCTATGTCCTTTCTAAATCTAAACTTATCTAATTTAAATCCATTACTGCGGGTTCTCTCTTGGAGAGATATTCTCAAGACCTTGTTAATATCCCCTTTATTAATACCTATCTTCCACTTATACACTTCGATCAGGTCTCCCCTCATTCTTCGTCTAACAAGTGAATGTAACTTAAGAGTCTTCAATCTTTCTTTATAAGGAAGATTTCTAATGCTATGTATTAATTTAGTCATCCTACGCTGAATGTTTTCTAACGAATTTATGTCCATTCTGTAATATGGAGACCAGAATTGAACTGCATAATCTAGGTGAGGCCTTACTAATGATGTATAAAGCTGCAATATGACCTCTGGACTTCTGTTGCTTACACTTCTTGATATAAATCCCAGTAATCTATTTGCCTTATTACGTACGCTTAGGCATTGCTGTCTTGGTTTAAGGTTGCTGCTTACCATAACCCCCAAGTCCTTTTCGCAATCTGTATGGTTAAGTTCTACATTATTTAACTTGAGAGTAAGACACATGTGCAACATCTGGGTATCTTTATTGTAGACGTTTCGCCATCCAGTGGCTTTATCAATACAAATTCCAGGACATAACTTGAAGACAGTAGAACTATGTACAGAAGATGAGGTAATCAGTCCCTCAAACTAGGAGTAGGTGCGAACAGCACCATAGTCGTGGAGATTCAGAATCTCCACGACTATGGTGCTGTTCGCACCTACTCCTAGTTTGAGGGACTGATTACCTCATCTTCTGTACATAGTTCTACTGTCTTCAAGTTATGTCCTGGAATTTGTATTGATAAAGCCACTGGATGGCGAAACGTCTACAATAAAGATACCCAGATGTTGCACATGTGTCTTACTCTCATCTTGTCGGCATTATATACCATTCGTACACATTATTTAACTTATAAGTGCTAGGGTTATGGACACTCCCGAGCTTCAGAATCTTGCATTTATCTACATTGAACTGCATCTGCCACTTTTCTGACCAAGAGTAGAGTTTGTCTAAATCCTCCTGAAGTTCCCTAACATCTACGTTTGAATCAATTATCCTACCTATCTTCGTGTCATCGGCGAATTTGCTCATATCACTAGTAATTCCTTCATCAAGATCATTGATATATATTATAAACAACAACGGACCCAAGACTGATCCCTGTGGAACGCCACTTGTTACTGATCCCCACTCGGATTTAACCCCATTTATGGACACTCTTTGCTTCCTGTCTGTTAGCCATGATTCGATCCACGAGAGCACCCTTCCCCCAATGCCATGAGCTGCTACTTTCTTCAACAGTCTTTGGTGCGGAACTCTATCAAATGCCTTACTAAAATCTAAGTAAATAATATCAAATTCTTTATCGTGGTCAACAGCCTCAAAAGCTTTTCTGAAGAAAGTTAATAAATTAGTTAGACAAGACCGGCCTCTTGTGAATATATGCTGAGTATCATTAATCAAGCTATGCTTATCGAGATGGCTTCTTATAATCTCAGCTATAATTGACTCTAGTAATTTGCCTACAATTGAGGTCAGGCTTACTGGGCGGTAATTTGACGGTAACGACTTGTCCCCTGTTTTAAAAATAGGAATTACATTAGCCATCTTCCACATATCAGACACTGCACCTGTTTGAAGAGATAAATTAAAAATATTAGTTAATGGTTCACAGACTTCCATTTTGCATTCCTTTAGAACCCTTGAAAAAACCTCATCAGGACCCGGTGACTTATTTTGCTTCAGTCTGTCTATCTGCTTCACAACCATTTCACTAGTGACTGTGATGTTACATAATTTATCTTCTTCTGATCCACTATAAAAATTAATTACCGGAATATTATTAGTGTCTTCCTGTGTAAAAACCGAGAGAAAATAATTATTTAAAATCGAGCACATTTCATTCTCTTTGTCAGTAAGATGCCCATAGTTATTTTTAAGGGGACCTATCTTATCTCTGACTTTTGTTCTATAGACCTGGAAAAAACTTTTTGGGTTAGTTTTAGAATCCCTAGCAACTTTAATTTCATAGTCCCTTTTAGCTTTTCTTATCCCCTTTTTAATGTCCCTTTTAATGTCAATATACTGATTCATAAGATGACCCTCGCCTCTTTTGATACGCCTATAAATTCCTTTCTTATGCCCTAGTAGATATTTAAGCCTATTATTCATCCATTTTGGGTCATTTCTATTTGATCTAATTTCCTTATAAGGGATAAACGTTCTTTGAGCAGCATGTATTGTGTTCAGAAAACTGTCATATTGATAGCTCTCTTCGTTACCCCAGTCAACAGATGATAAGTGTTCTCTAAGCCCATCGTAATCTGCTAAGCGAAAATCTGGGACTGTTACTGAGTTATCCCTACTATCATACTTCCATTCAATTCTATATGTAATTGATTTGTGGTCGCTAGCACCCAGTTCCTCTGAAACTTCTAAATTATTAACAAGGGATTCATTGTTTGCCAGAACTAAGTCAAGCAGGTTATTACCCCTTGTAGGTTCTGTCACAAACTGCTTCAAAAAACAATCCTGAACTACTTCTAAGAAATCGTATGATTCTAAATTCCCAGTCAAGAAATTCCAATCAATATGACTAAAGTTAAAGTCTCCTAGAATTACTACATTATCGTGCCTTGTGGCCCTAACAATTTCCTCCCATAGTAGTCTCCCTTAGTCCCTATCAAAATTTGGGGGACGGTATATCACACCTAAAATTAATTTTTCATGCCCCTCTGAAAATTCTATCCAAACAGACTCTGTATGTGTTACTTCAGACTTAATACCCGTTTTTATGGAACAGTTCAAGCGATCTCGGACATACAATGCCACCCCACCCCCCTTCCCGATACTTCTATCTACTTGGAACAATTTAAAACCCTGAATGTGACATTCTGCAGGCATGTCCCGACTTTTTGAATTAAACCACGTCTCAGTAATGGCAAATACATCTATGTTACCTGCACTAGCAACTAGTCTCAACTCGTCCATCTTATTCCTAGCACTGCGACTATTTGTGTAATAAATATTTAATGACCCTCCTATCTCTTTACCCTTCCTGCTCCTTTCTGTTATTCCACTAAACCTATTACTGTCATTGTCAATTAGTGCCACTGGGTTTACAATATCCTCCTCATTTTGCCTATTACTAGTTCTCCTAGTACTCATGTTACTACCCTGCGACTTCACAGTTTTCCCGCCAAAACCCATACCACTAACTATTCCTAGTTTAAAGACCTAACAGCTCCCTCCACTGCGTTGGCCAGTGCTCCCACCCCACACCTAGACAAGTGAACCCCATCCCTGGCATACATGTCATTTCTGCATAGAAGAGGTCCCAGTTGTCAATGAATGTTACCGCATTTTCCTCACAGTATTTGTCCAGCCAGCAATTGACACCAATTGCTCTGGACAACCATTCATTTCCAACTCCTCTCCTTGGCAAAATGCCACATATGACAGGTTTGCCACCCTTCTTCCTAATTATCTCTATTGCTGACCTATACCTGCTAATCAGGTCCTCACTCCTACGTCTGCCAACATCGTTGCCTCCAGCACTGAGACAGATAATAGGATTGCTCCCATTACCTCTCATGATGTCATCCAGACGGCTAACAATATCCTTCATCCCAGCCCCAGGAAAACATACTCTCTGCCTCCTACTCCTATCCTTCAAACAGAATGCCCTATCCATGTACCTAATCTGGCTATCCCCAACAACAACAATGTTTTTACCTTCCTTGGCGTCGTCCGTAGTGATGCTCCGAGTAGTCGACTCACATTCGCCAGGTAGCATTACACCACTTGTAGAATTCGTCATGACGTTCTCGATGGTCTTCGTTGGGGTTTCTAGGGATGTCTCACTCACGTCTGCCAATGCTTCCTTGGTGCTCGTTGTGGCATTCCCAGTAGAACACTCACATTCGTCAGGTAGCACCGAGAATGAGTTGGAAGTTTCCACGGCAGTCTTCTGGTTTCTCATTGTTTCTGCCTCTCCAACCGTTTTCTTAATCTTCAGCTTGGTTCCATGTTGCCCGGCCACTGACCAAGCTCCCCTCTTAACCTGGGGACTCACAACAGGTGGATTACTACGAATCCTCTTGTTCTCCTCCGTTAATCGCCGTATCTCCAGTTTAGCAACTCTGAGTTCTTCTCTCAGCTGCTGGTAAAGCTGCTCAAGAGAGGGCATCCTGGTTCAGATTCACAGAGAGCACACAAACAGGTCTTCACAGAGCTAAGTACACGTCACCACTGAGCTAAGTACACGTCACCACTCAAACTAAGTACACGTCACCACTGAGCTAAGTACACGTCACCACTGAGCTAAGTACACGTCACCACTAAGCTAAGTACACGTCACCACTGAGCTAAGTACACGTCACCACTCAAGCTAAGTACACGTCACCACTGCTAAGTACACGTCACCACTCAGCTAATGGAAACATATCACATATGCAGTTTAATGTGATCCTTTATTGACAACGTTTCACCCACACAGTGGGGTTTTTCAAGTCACACACAGATTTACCTGGGGTGTATGTATGTATGTATAATGTTCGCCAAGACCGTAGTCCTGGCACGGGTCTCAATCTTGCGATGACCCGTCTCTGGCTCCCGAGGGAGAAAGGTTTCTACAATGATGCGACATATGCTATTCAAGCACTCTTATGGTCAGTTCAACTGGTGCATCTCATAAGCGACAACACCGTATGTACTCCTAACTATGGACACTAGCGAGGAGGAGGATATGTCGTTATCACAGGCAACAGCTTGTCTGGTTCGTTGACTCCATGGTACACTAGTGTGGCCGCAGTCATCTCTGGTTCCTCTTCGGGAGGGAATATCACTCCTAGTTGCCTGCGGAGTGTCTCAGTAACTTCGCACTCCAGAAGATAGTGTGTTAGGGGCCGCTGGACAACGTGCTGACAGTACTGGCACATCTCCTCCTCAGCCTTGTCTACCATCATCTTGGCTGTGGGAAAGCCCAAACGAAGCCAATGGATGGCGGTACACTGCGCTCTGGACCAGCTTCTATCATATGGAGGGGGTTCTCCCTGAGTCGCTGCTCGGTACCACTGTTGAGATGGGGTATCACCTAAGACCTCCCCCATAAGTTTCATGGCTCTGGCAGCCACCAGTTTGGTCTGTCGTAGGCTGATTGGGACAGTAATCCCAACATGTGGATAGTCTGTTGCTGCCTTGGCTGCATCATCTGCCGCCTCATTTCCCCGGATGCCAGCATGGCTGGGGATCCAGTTCAATGTCGATGTGTTACCCTGAACTTCTAAGGCTGTCATTATGCTCAGGATCGATGTGATGAGGTGAACATTGTCCTGTGGTTGAGGATGGGAGAGGGCATTGATTGCAGACGTGGAATCAACATGTATGACAGGTCGGAGTCGATGTCGTAGGGCATGTGACAATGCCTGCTGAATCGCCACCAGCTCAGCTTGAAGGATCGTGCAGTGCTCAGGGAGTCGCCAGCCTTGTGTGTGACCATTGTGGTACAGTCCAGCTGCTGCTCTCTTCCTGTCAGGGTCGACAGAACCATCTGTGAAATACACTGCACATGTGCCTCCCTCTGCCAGTGCCATGCTTGTCTCAGCATGATTGCTGAGAGTGTCTTGACTGCAGAGACGCTTAGAGATGGGTAGCTGCATGATGCAAACATCGGCTGGGTCTGGGCGCCAGGGAGGTGGTGGATGGTACCCAGCAACAGGAAGGTCACAACTCTTCTCAAGGAGTAGTTGTATAGGCAGCAGCTTCCGCCCAGCAGCACAAAACGAACGAATCCAGACGTAGTCCGTGAAGAGTGTGGGATCTTGTGCCATGGTTGTCAATATCCGTCTCCTTAGTGGGGTACCTTGCTGCCTGTGCAGAATCGTGGCCACTTTGCAGGCGTTTATGTATCTTACTCTGTCAGCCAAGGAAGGAAGCCGGGCCTCAGATCTGAGACATACTGTGTTGGTCCAGATGGGGGCCCCAAGCATAGTTCTTATCTCCTGATTTTGTACGACCTCCACTCTTTGCCAGCTCTGCGGGAAGAGATGAGCTAACGCCGGTGCACCGTAGTCAATGAGCGAGCGTATAGCTTGTATATAGTACAAGCGAAGTACATCTTTGCTTGCCCCTGCACGGTGCCTCGTCATGGCTCTCATGGCGTTGAGTCTGAGTAGAGCACGTGACCTGACATACTCGACCTGTTTCTGAAAGGTCAGCTTTTTATCAATGTAGATTCCCAAGTACAGGTAGGAGCCTGTCCACTCAAGTTCTATATCCTGAATACGTAATCTATTCACAGGATCTGGTCCCTTGAACATCATTGCAAGAGATTTCTCGGCCGAGATCTTGAGGCCTAGTTCCTTGCAAGACTGCGTAATTAGGTCCAAAGCTCTCTGAGCCTGTCGTTCTAAATTGCCTTTCCCATTCACTATGAGTGCAAGATCATCAGCATAGCTGAGGAGCTGTGTACCACTATGAAAGGGAAGGCTCACAAGTTCCTGCATGAGGATGTTAAACAGGGTAGGACTGAGCACACCTTGTGGCATACCGTTTTCCAGGGATTTAAAGGAAGAGTAGTGTCCCTGAAAGCTGACACAGGCCTGCCTGCCCCTAAGGTAGGACTCTATCCAGGCCAGGAGGCGTCCTTTGATTCCCTTCCGAGCTAGTATTGCCAGAATTGCTGTGGGGCTGGCTAGCTCAAATGCCTTTTCAAGGTCGAGGTAGACGACAATACTAGGTTTTTTGTTACTGTCAGCAATCTGGCTTAGTAGAGTGGTTATGCACTCTGCTGTACCCACTCCTTTGGTGAAGCCAAATATGTGATGATGAGAGGGTCCAAGTTTCCATAGGAGGCGGTTTAACACCATCCTCTCAACAGTCTTGGCTAAGCAGCTGGTCAGCGATATGGGTCTCATACTGCCTGGGTCCTTGGGCTTTGGAATTGGTACGATGGTAGCTTTCTTCCAAGCTGCTGGGAGTGTCCTGGCCCTCCACGACTTGTTAATGACGTCTAGTATGGCCTCCCATCCACTCTGCCCAGCCCGTGCAATCATGGAGTATGTAACACCATCGATGCCCGGGGCAGTGTCACCTGTGTTCTTAATGGCACGTCGGAGTTCCAAGTCCGTGAGGTCTTCATCAGTCACATCTTCCGACTCACATGCAGCTTGTATCGTTAGCTGGCGCTGTGGCAGAAGATCCGTCTGTATATTCCGGATGTCCTGTGGGAGCTGAGTGGATGCTCCCCTGGAAGTGAAAAGCTCCACTAGTTTCTCAGCTTCCTGGGATGGGTTCGGGTGTGCTGGTGGCCTCGGCTTGCTCTTGCCATTTGCTATGTTGAGTTTGCCCCATATCTCAGATAAGGTGGTGTGATGCCCGAATGTTGAGCACCACTCCAGCCATTTCTCAGTTTTTACTCTGAGAGAGACTCTGCGGGCATGCTGCACAATGGCTCTCAGAGTATTCCTGTTCTCTGCCGTAGGGTTACGCCTGTATAGCTTCCTAAGAGTTGATGCGGTGGTTCTGCTCCCGCACCTCGTCGTTGTAGAACCACCAGTCTCTTTTGTGAGTGCGTCCTGCGGACTTCTTTGGAATTGCGCACTCTGCTGCCTGGATGAGAACAGTGATTAGCTCCTGTTCATCTGTATCACAGTATTCAGATAGAGAGTATGTGGACCACCAGTCATGAAGATAATCCTGGAACACCTTCCAGTTGGCCCTCTTTACGTCCCATCTAGGAGGCAGCACAACTGTGGGAGGCCTGTTGATGTTGAAGGTGGTGATCACTGCAAAGTGGTCACTGACAAGGTGAGGATGAGTTTCCCATGTGGCTCCTGCTGCGAGTTGTCTTGACCCAAAGGTAAGGTCGAGGCAGCCACCCAACAGGTGTGTGGGGTCTCCATTGTTTAGCAACTTTACCTCTGGAATATCGTGTAGGAGCATTGCTATGTGTCTGCCAGCAGCATTGGTTGCTGAGTGAGAGTGCAGCATTGGGTGATGTGCGTTGAAATCTCCACCCACAATAATACACTCAGTGCGTGCTAGTGCGAGAAGCTCTGCAATGTCAAGGTGTGTCTTGGGTTCTTGTAGATGTTATCGATGGTAATGGGCGCCCCAGGTATGTGCACAAGGATGGCCTGTACCTCGACATCTTCCCCACAGTCCACAGGGTTGGCTATAACCTCGTGAGGTATTGTATTGGATACAAATACAGCTGTGCCTCTGCAGTGAACGCCCGGGTCCGTGTGCCGAAAATACCCAGCAAAACCGGGTAGTCTTGGGCACATAGTCGGGACAGTCAGAGTTTCTTGTAGCAAGACGATATCAACCCGATCCCGAATTACTGCCTCCAGCAGGAGGTGCTGTTTGCCCCTCAGGCCCTGAATGTTCCACTGTAGGACCTTGAGGGTGTGTGTGTGTGTGTGTGTGTGTGTGTGTGTGTGTGTGTGTGTGTGTGTGTGTGTGTGTGTGTGTGTGTGTGTGTGTGTGTGTGTGTGTGCGCGCGCGCGAGCGTGTGTGTATATTAACTTCGTAATATGTAAAATTATGACTAGTAAAATTACCGAAAAATGGTTATAAGTTGTAAGTGTTGTGGTGACTTTTTCTAATGAAATAGTTAAAACGAGAAAAAATTGTGGGTTATGAATGAAAATTGTGTCTTGTTGGAGATGTTGGTGGGAGAGTGAAGTGTTGGGAGATGGGTGGGTGGATGTGAGAAGGTAAGGTTTGGGGGTGGGGAGAAGGGGTACAAAGAGGATTGTATTAGAATTTTAATGAAATATGGGAATTATACTGAAAAGTGTTGGTGTTGAGGTAGAGAGAGAAGGTTAGTTCGTGGGTCTGACCTGAGATCTATATCTGAGGTCAGTCAGATAATACTCGCTCGGCACTTCTGCTCAGATGCCTAGACTTGAGGAGAGTGAATCTTTTGTTGTATAATGTAATAATTGTGGATTGTTGTGGGTATTAACGAAAATGAGGAATTATTTGGGTTATCCTGGGTTAAGAGTGAAAATGTGTATTTGTGTCATTTAAGAAAAAAAAATTGTGTCGAAAGGGGAAAAATTTTGAATGGAAAATGATGTGGGTTGTGGGTGTTGTTGTCGAGCCTGGGAGCCGAGAAAAAGGTTATGGTGACAGACATGATTCTACCTGTTGTCTTGTGTGTGTGAGGTCATCACGTGACGTCACTAACCGCTGAGTAAACACAGGTGGGGTGACGTCATGCATGCCAGGAAGTTACTTGTTTAGACCTGCATAGACCCAAAAATTTGATCCAAGGAAGTGGAGGGAAAATCTTTGTATTATTGATATCGAGGAAAAGTCGATTCGAGGAGATGGGATTTTTTTTTTTTGGGGTGGGGGGGGGGGTGATGGAGAGGGTGTTCTTGATCTGAGGAGTTGAAGCAGGGAAACTGGGATTGAGAGAGTGATAGCAGTGGTCTTGATCCGAGGAGTTGGAGATTACAAGAAAACAGAATTTTTTTTGGGGGGGAGTGGGAGATGGAGAGGGAGGTCTTGATTTGAGGAAGTGGAGCAGGGATATTGGGATGGGGGGTGGAAGCGGGAGGTGTGGGTGAGAGAGGTGTTGATCCAAGGAGCTAGAGATTACAGGAAAATCGAAAAAATAAAAAAAATTAGGGGGATGGAGAGGGAGGTCTTAATCCAAGGAAGTAGAGCCGGAATTTTGGGATGGTGGTGCAAGTGGGAGGGGTACCCATAGGGAGGAACCTCAAAACTTGATCCGAGGAGTTGGAGATTACAAGAATTTTTTTGGGGAGGATAGATGGAGAGGGAAGTCTTGATCCAAGGAAGAAGAGCAGGAACATTTGGACATAGAGGGTAGAAGTGGATGGTGGGAGGTGTGGGGGGAGGGTGTTGATCCGAGGAGATGGAGAGCACAAGAAAATGAAATTCAAAAAAAAAAAAATCGAAGAAAATCTGAAAAAATTCGAAGGACGGAGGCGATCCGGCGGGCGCTGCAGGGGCGGCGCGGGTGGGCGCGGGCGCGGGAGGATGCGGGTGGGCGCGGGGGCGGGCGTGCGGCACGGGACCTGAAGGAACATCAGATAGGTGCGAAATTTCACACCTATGTGTGAAAAGACGGCATCCTTTGAGAGACCCCTCTAGCAGAGACCTCTCTAGCGTATTCATCAATACTCTAGTTCACTATCACGCTACTCCCACCACTACACCACAGTTTTAGTTCCTTATTACACCACCCCTCACCACTACTACACCACCGCACTAGTTCACTATCACGCTACTCTCACCACTACACCACAGTTTTAGTTCACTATTACACCACCTCTCACCACTACTACACCACCGCACTAGTTCACTATCACGCTACTCCCACCACTACACCACAGTTTTAGTTCACTATTACACCACCCTTCAACACTACACCACCGCACTAGTTCACTATCACACTATCATTCCCCTTCACACTACACAACTTCGGATCGCTACGTCACCTTACCTAACGAATCAATATTTTTCATCAGAGGAGAGGGGAGTGGAAGTGGAGGGGAGTGGAAGTGGAGGGGAAGTGGAGGGGAGGGGAAGTGGAGGGGAGGGGAAGTGGAGGGGAGGGGAAGTGGAGGGGAGGGGAAGTGGAGGGGAGGGGAAGTGGAGGGGAGGAGAGGTGGAGGAGAGGAAGAAGCTAAAGGTAAGTTAGAAGATACATAGAGTTTTGTTATGATGGGTCATTAATTACTGCTTCACCTTCCAATTATCGCCTCGAAGTTCTTGCGTATGTTCCTCGTTGTCATGGTGATGAACCTTATGCCTGTGTTGCACTGTGATGTCAGGTTACCTAGTGTGTGGCCTCAGGTGACCTAGTGTGTAACTGCAGGTAACCTAGTATGTGACTCCAGGTGACCTAGTGTTACGGTTGTGATGTCGTAACTTAAATAAAATGTTCCTGGCTGCTAGAGGCTGCTCACACTGCTGTCTATGTGTTATAAAATTACTGACAAACACAGCAACTCTTGTGTTACAAAAAACGCGATTCTAAAAGCTTAGAGATCTCCAGTGAATACTAGAAAGGACTGCCCTTCTAGCATCCAGCCTGTTACTGGGTTTTCGTAACAATTAGTCAGTATCCTTGTCCAATTATCCATTAGAATTCAGTATGATTCAATGGTGCTTCAGGATTACAACTGGTAGGCTACTAACTAGAGAAATTAAAATTTAATAAATTTATTAGTCATTAAGTTGTCTAGGCGTATATCAAATTAAATTAAATTAATCACAGGAATTAAAATAATATCACTTCTCTCGAGTACAATATTGTGCTGAAAGCACATATCGCATTTATAATTCTTAAGTACCGTCTGATACATTAACATTTAATAATACATTACAAGTATGTACAAGTAAGTTTGTAAGTGTGTGTATAAGTGCTCTAAGTAGTTCGCTATGTCTCACGACTCGACTAGACTTAAACAAGTGACTGACAAAGTCCTCAAATAAACTAACTTCTTGACCGACTGGCAACCAGAACAGTCTGCTTGAACAATAAAAAGAATGCTATGCCCAACAGAAATATAACAAGCAACTGCGACACAGAATCAGGAACAAGGAGATAATATAACGACACTAAGTAGGGACCATCAGCAGATCCTCCACAAAAGTCACCAAACTCCCATACTACTGAATCTAAGTTCAGCATAAGAAAATCCCCGACTGTGATAATACACAGATACCAGTACAAGTTAGGTCAGAAGCTACAGCTCAGGACCTGAGTTACTCAGTGTCTATGTGACACAACCTCAGTACAACGTCGAAAATCACTAAGTCTATACAATGTTCTGTGAAGAGAGTTCTACAGAACTAACAAGAATAATGAGACAGACAATCTGTCCAACCACCAAGAGAGTCTAGAGCAGACTGAATACTTCAGGTGAGGTGAGGACACCCCCCCCCTCGATCACGTGATAGCTCCGTGGACAGCTGCAGCTCGGAAACAGAAGCCGGCAGTCTAAGGAGCCACAAGCGATAATTACAGTAGTTAGACAATCAAGACTTGAGCCGAGCACATAATATGTAACATCCTACCTAACAACATAACTACGTCAAATAACCATATAAAGCAATACATTTACGATTTAGCTATTATCGCAAATATAAGCAGTATAAAATTATATGAAAAGGTAATATACATTATATTCATAATCATAATAAACATTATATATATAGCAACCCATTCAGGGGTTGCAACATCTTGGGCCAGCATGTACTCGTACATATTATGAAGCATGAGTGCAAATAATTAATGCTTAATATGGAAGGACATAAACTCAACTATATAAAAAAATATATCTATATTAATAGTAACTTACAACTTACAATCTACTCAACAAACCACCACACTCCAGTTCACATTAGCTCACTGCTACTGATGAGTTAAATATATAAACTGGGAGGCTTTATGGCACCCCCTTTCCTTCCATCCTGCCGGCTACTTAACCTACTGTTAAATTATTAAATGCTCTCCAAAACACAGCACCATAACAAACAAAATAGTATAAACTAAAAAATACTACCCGACACCGCATACTCCCGCCGCTACGTCTTCCTCCCTCTGCTGTGTGTAACCTACTGCCTCAACACACCTCATCTCCTTCACGTCTGCTTCCACGTATACTCCCGGAACTGTTATATAAAATATTTGTGTATGTCACTGAGTAACACCTAGTATGTGACTGCAGGTGACGTAGTATGTGACTGCAGGTGACGTAGTATGTGACTGCAGGTGACCTAGTATGTGACTGCAGGTAACCTAGTATGTGACTGCAGGTAACCTAGTATGTCTCCAGGTGACCTCGTATCTGACTTCAGATGACCTAGATATGTCTCCAGGTGACTGCAGGTGACCTAGTGTGTGCCTCCAGGTGACCTAGTATGTGACTGCAGGTGAAAATGTCTACGTAACCTGGTATATGACTGCAGGTGACCTTGTATGTGACTTCAGGTTACCTAGTATGAGGCTTCAGGTAACCTAGTATGTTACTGCAGGTGACCTAAAGTATGATCCACGATGAGCGTGTGTGTAACCCCAGGTGACCTAGTATATGTCTCCAGGTGACCTAGTGTGAGACCTGATGTCACACACTTGGTCAAGACTAGTATTAGAACTTGACAAGAGTCTAATATTCTGTGTATTCTTGGGAGAGATATAAACAACACATTACTGATTCACAAGGTAGAGAAAGTTGTATCAAACAATACTTTCGTTGAGAGAAATGTAATCGAATCAAGTATCGTACAAAATATCACGGATTTCAATGGGGGTATTAGTTCAGGGTTATATAAATTGGATTTATTTATGATGAATAGAATTTACGAGGCTTTAAACTTAACCTGCCATGTTACTTATAATTTTTTACTTGACAAGTGACATGACCAAGTTTTCACTACACTGATGCTGAGAATAATGGGTTGTGTGTGACGTCATAAGTCGTCTGTAGCCCAATTATTTTTACTTTTATTTGATAATAGAACAATAAGTCAAAGTGCTTGGGATTTCCAAATTTTTCATTGTGTGTGTGCATGTGAATATATATATATATATATATATATATATATATATATATATATATATATATATATATATATATATATATATATATATATGCAAGGAATTCGCGAGAGCATGCGAAATATACACAAACACTGATCTCTGGCTGAAGGAGACTCGAACCTACGAACCTTAGGACAAGGTACGCAGTGCTTTACCAATCTACCCACACTGGACCAATACCTTGGCGTGTAGCATGCGCTACACGTTTGATCCAAGGCAGCCAGCTTTCAGGGAGAAGGCTTACAGCTTTTCATCTCATCCCCTGCATGCATCAGCCTTACTAGAGATTTGAACAATGCAAGGAATTCGCGAGAGCATGCGAAATATACACAAACACTGATCTCTGGCTGAAGGAGACTCGAACCTACGAACCTTAGGACAAGGTACGCAGTGCTTTACCAATCTACCCACACTGGACCAATACCTTGGCGTGTAGCATGCGCTACACGTTTGATCCAAGGCAGCCAGCTTTCATGGAGAAGGCTTACAGCTTTTCATCTCATCCCCTGCATGCATCAGCCTTACTAGATATTTGAACAATGCAAGGAATTCGCGAGAGCATGCGAAATATACACAAACACTGATCTCTGGCTGAAGGAGACTCGAACCTACGAACCTTAGGACAAGGTACGCAGTGCTTTACCAATCTACCCACACTGGACCAATACCTTGGCGTGTAGCATGCGCTACACGTTTGATCCAAGGCAGCCAGCTTTCAGGGAGAAGGCTTACAGCTTTTCATCTCATCCCCTGCATGCATCAGCCTTACTAGAGATTTGAACAATGCAAGGAATTCGCGAGAGCATGCGAAATATACACAAACACTGATCTCTGGCTGAAGGAGACTCGAACCTACGAACCTTAGGACAAGGTACGCAGTGCTTTACCAATCTACCCACACTGGACCAATACCTTGGCGTGTAGCATGCGCTACACGTTTGATCCAAGGCAGCCAGCTTTCAGGGAGAAGGCTTACAGCTTTTCATCTCATCCCCTGCATGCATCAGCCTTACTAGAGATTTGAACAATGCAAGGAATTCGCGAGAGCATGCGAAATATACACAAACACTGATCTCTGGCTGAAGGAGACTCGAACCTACGAACCTTAGGACAAGGTACGCAGTGCTTTACCAATCTACCCACACTGAAAGCTGACTGCCTTGGATCAAACGTGTAGCGCATGCTACACGCCAAAGTATTGGTCCAGTGTGGGTAGATTGGTAAAGCACTGCGTACCTTGTCCTAAGGTTCGTAGGTTCGAGTCTCCTTCAGCCAGAGATCAGTGTTTGTGTATATTTCGCATGCTCTCGCGAATTCCTTGCATTGTTCAAATCTCTAGTAAGGCTGATGCATGCAGGGGATGAGATGAAAAGCTGTAAGCCTTCTCCCTGAAAGCTGGCTGCCTTGGATCAAACGTGTAGCGCATGCTACACGCCAAGGTATTGGTCCAGTGTGGGTAGATTGGTAAAGCACTGCGTACCTTGTCCTAAGGTTCGTAGGTTCGAGTCTCCTTCAGCCAGAGATCAGTGTTTGTGTATATTTCGCATGCTCTCGCGAATTCCTTGCATTGTTCAAATCTCTAGTAAGGCTGATGCATGCAGGGGATGAGATGAAAAGCTGTAAGCCTTCTCCCTGAAAGCTGGCTGCCTTGGATCAAACGTGTAGCGCATGCTACACGCCAAGGTATTGGTCCAGTGTGGGTAGATTGGTAAAGCACTGCGTACCTTGTCCTAAGGTTCGTAGGTTCGAGTCTCCTTCAGCCAGAGATCAGTGTTTGTGTATATTTCGCATGCTCTCGCGAATTCCTTGCATTGTTCAAATCTCTAGTAAGGCTGATGCATGCAGGGGATGAGATGAAAAGCTGTAAGCCTTCTCCCTGAAAGCTGGCTGCCTTGGATCAAACGCGTAGCGCATGCTACACGCTCTCCACTGAAACTCTCCCACCCCCTTCAGCTTTGTTTCACTTAAAGCCAGGACATCCAGCTTCTTCTCATTCATAACATCCACAATCATCTCTTTCTTATCATCTGCACAACATCCACGCACATTCAGACTTCCCACTTTGACAATTTTCTTCTTCTTATTCTTTTTAGTAATCTTTCCAGGAAAAGGGGTTACTAGCCCATTGTTCCCGGCATTTTAGTCGACTTTTACAACACGCATGGCTTACGGAGGAAAGATTCTTATTCCACTTCCCCATGGATATAAAAGGAAAATTAATAAGACCAAGAACTATTAAGATAAAATCAAAGAAAACTCAGATGAGTGTGTATAAATAAACATGTGCATGTATGTGTAGTGTGACCTAAGTGTAAGTAGAAGTAGCAAGACGTACCTGTAATCTTGCATATTTATGAGACAGACAAAAGACATCAGCAATCCTACCATCATGTAAAACAATCACAGGCTTTCGTTTTACACTCACTTGGCAGGACGGTAGTACCTCCCTGGGTGGTTGCTGTCTACCAACCTACTACCTATAAATATATATATATTATGAATAAATATATTATAAATAAATATATTATAAATAAATATATATATATATATATATATATATATATATATATATATATATATATATATATATATATATATATATATATATTATATTATTTGTAATTTATGTTAATGTAAAAATTAATAATTTTTTACCAAAAGATCCATAGAAAACTTGCCTAACCTTATTAGAACAAGAGCAATTTAATTTAGCCTAATCCAGCTAAATATAACCTAGATAAGTTTACAATAATTTAATAATAAACAAACACAATGAAATAAACATATATGTTTTTTTCGTTAGATTCAGAATGATTTTTGTGAAATTACTGCATACACAAATTTTTGCTTGCACTATTCGGCAAGATTTTGCGTTGTTATTTAGGCCATTTAAGCAAAAATCGCAAGTTTTTCTTATTCGGCACCACACATACAAATTATATATATATATATATATATATATATATATATATATATATATATATATATATATATATATATATATATATATATATATATATATATATATATATGAATGCATATCCAGTCTGGTTTTATTCAGAGGTGTTATATGTAAAACGTATTTCCTTTTATACTATTTATCATATTTTTTAAAGAACCTTTTTATATTTGCACTTTCTTTTTAAATTTCAGGTGTATGATTTAGAGGTGTTAATATAACAGTTACAATAAATTCATTATATAATTGTAGATGCTTATGATAGAGTAAACAAGATGTAACACGTCATTGTTTGAATACACTGGTTTGGTCAGCTGAGGAACTGACTGTCCCTGAACAACCTCTCTGTCTACTGTCTCCAGGGAGGAAATTCTTCAGTGTGTTCATTTACTGATATGTGCAGCGCAGGTACAGTGTTGTGCATGTATCTTGTCAACTTATCGGATTTCAATATTATTTGTATTAAATTCTATTCCCTACTCAACATCGCTATTGTATTTTTTTTTTACAAGGGATAGCTACAACAGCGTTATTAAGTCATTCATTTGCTTCAGCTTAAGAGAGAGACTTTCATCAAGGCTGAGGGACTGAGTACCTCAAACTTCAGGCTTGTTATTCATCAATGTATTTATTTGACTGATGAGGCTTGCAGGGCAGGTGAAACGTGTCATACATAAAGTTATCACTTGTTGCACATGAGTCATCCTCATCAACCTGTCGATACTGCATCACATTTATGAAGCGATGTTGATCGCTTTCCGTTTCAATTCGATATAGTAAGCCAATCAGTCTGTTTGTTATCGATACAATTGGGTTACACATGGTGGGGGAGGCTGAGGCAGCAGCAGCAAAACAATACAGGTGGCCGTGGTGACTATCTGCTGGATGGTACCAAGTCCATTATCTCCGTACTATTTCAAGGGAACTGTCTGAATGCTAGTGAATGATTGTTGATTCTGTTTACTTTCCAATCCGCATGTACCGTATGACCCTTTGTGGTTTTAGTCTAAGCGTGAATACAAGTTCTTTCTAGCAGCAGAATTATCTTCTGTTATGAATCGTACTGTGTACATGGATGTTATCCGAGCCTTACTATACAAGAAAGTAAGGGTTCCATGCTGCTTATTACTGTTTCTGTATCACAAAGGTAAACAGAGATGAAAGTGTAAGTTGAAGATTATGTTTTCCGCTGGTTAATCTCCAGCGCTTGTTAGCAAGCTTTGAGATGACTTAGCATTGCTGGTAAGTATTAAGGTGACTCTCCATTGCTGG
This sequence comes from Cherax quadricarinatus, assembly GCF_038502225.1. Lineage (NCBI taxonomy): Eukaryota > Metazoa > Arthropoda > Malacostraca > Decapoda > Parastacidae > Cherax > Cherax quadricarinatus. Next base: position 31,886,316 of record NC_091328.1, read on the forward strand.
TAAGCCAGCAGTGAGGTGATTCTCCAGTGCTGGTAAGCCAGTTTTGAGATGACTTACCACTGCTTGTAAGCCAGTGTTAAGGTGACTCCCCATTGCTGGTAAGTCAGCGTTGAGATGATTCACTATTGTTGGTAAGGTCAGCGTTAAGGTGAATCTCTAGCTGTTGCAAGCCAGTGTGGATTTTCGACATTAATAAGTCAGCATTATGGTGGATCTCCAGTGCTGGTAAGCCAGCATTAAGAGTGATCTCCAGAAGTAGTAAGCCAGCATTATGGTAGATTTCCAGTGCTGGTAAGCCAGCATTCTTGTAGATCTCCAGTGCTGGTAAGCCAGCAGTGTGGTAGATCTCCAGTGCTGGTAAGCCATCATTGTGGTAGATCTCCAGTGCTCGTAAGCCAGCGTTGTGGTAGATCTCTAGTGCTGGTAAGCCAGCATTAAGGGTGATCTCCAGAAGTAGCAAGGCAGCATTGTGGTAGGTCTCCAGTGCTGGTAAGCCAGCAATGTGGTGGATCTCCAGTGCTGGTAAGCTAGCGTTAAAGGTTTGAGGCCACATGACTCTGTACTCTACTAGTCCCTTATTACAACCCAGGAATCCAAAGGCCTGTTATCCTGGGTATAAAGGGAGCAAAATAAACACAGAAAACTTTTGACTTATCCTTCACCAAGTAAGAACAGATGCATGTACACTATATACACTATGTACAACAATAAGTATTAGTGCACTCCACGGTAAGCAAGGCAGAATAGAAACCGCTAGAGAGCAGAGCGTGCTTCAACCAGCTCTAGAATGGGAATGACAAGGGCAGACAGGCGGGTGGTGCCCACAACACCTCTGCGATTGCCAAAACCATCTTCTCATTGGCTTGAACCTGGGTACTGATCGAACGACTGGGCCCCATCATCCGGTCCTTAGTACTGGTTCGGTGGTTGGGGGAGATAGCCTTTCAATGATGGTTTGTACATGCACCGAATAAAGGTTATGTACTCTTTGCATGCCACATCCCTTCTTGATCCCTTAACAATCTTGCTCCGTCTATCGAGTTCTAAATTGCTCTGTGATACACTTTTTTCTCTTCCACAAACTCATGCATAGTGGCATGTGCATTCAAGTCTTTTCTTACCACACACCTTGTATCAATTTTTATTCTTGTTTCTTTGTTCTTCCACGACCTTCAAATCTGTGATCCTCAATTTTTCAGCATAAAATTTTTCAATCTTTACAGGTCATTATCTCGCCTTGATTATCCTTCCAATTCGATAAACTCTGCAGGTAGATCTGTTTATGACTTGAAAAAGCTCACTGTGTGGGCGAAAAGTTGTCAAAGGATCACATTATACTGCCTGTGTGTTTATATTTCCATCGAGACTTTTACCAGTTTGACCGTAATAAACTTTATCGCAAATTTTACAAGGAATCTTAGACACATCCATCAGCATTTTGGGGGGAAATTCTTTATCAAAAATTTTTTTTGCTGTATTAAGATTTTTAAATACAACTTTGATATTAAAAGTCTGAAGAAGAGAAGGCATATCAACCAAGTTTTCATGGTAGGGGAGAACCAACATATTTTTAGTTGAATAAGGCTGGTTGTCCCTTTTTGGATTGTAAAAAGTATTTCTAGTAATTTGAAAGATTTATCAATTAAGTTTCTTGGGTATTTCAGATCATTAGCTATTTCATAAATTTTGGATATTTCTTCATCTATGAACTCTGGACTACAAATACGCAAAGCTCTCAAAAACATTGATGAGAAAACAGACAGTTTAACTCTATCTTGATGTGAAGAATAATAGTGTACATAGGAACAGTTATTTGTAGGTTTTCTGTAAATTTTAAATTTGAATTCATTATTACCCTTACTAATTAAAACCTCTAGAAAAGGCAAAGAGTTATTTTCCTCAAACTCAACAGTAAAGTTTATAGAATGGGCTAGGCTATTTAATTTACCAAGGAAATAATGTATATCTACATTTTTGGGCATAAGACACAAAATATCGCAGTGGTGCCTATGCTAACCTTCCTATAGTGGGGGAAATATACCAAGCTGGATGAATCTTACTGTAGCCAGCTGGTCCAGTGGCTAATGCGATGGTCTGTAACTGTTAGAATCTTAATAGTAACTGTAGAATCTTTATAGTAACTGTAGAATCTTAATAGTAACTGTAAGAATCTTAATAGTAACTGTCATGGAGTAACTCTGGGTAATGATATTTTCAGAAATTGTGTAAAAACAAAAATGAATAGGAAAAATGTGCAGAAGAAAAAACATATGATGGTATTTTATGCTAACAGTCGAAGTGCAAGAAATATGATAAATGAACTACGTTTGGTAGCATGTGCTGGGAACTTTGATGTCATTGCATTAACTGAAACGTGGTATGATTGAAAGAGTCGGGATATGATTGCTGAGTGTAATATTCAAGGGTTTAAGTTGTTTCATGTGGATAGACGTAATGGGAAGGGGGGAGGAGTTGCATTATATGTTCGAGAAAATATTAACAGTTGCATAAAAACAGGTATAAAAATAGGTGGAACAGTAACAGAATCTGTTTGGGTAGTTTGTAGAAGGTCAAGAAAAACTAATTCTAGGTGTAATTTACCGACCTCCAGGCTTGGATCACGATAGAGGGAGACTTCTTTGGGAGGAAATTGTTAGAGCTTCTAGACACAATAACATAGTGATAGTAGGGGACTTTAACTTTAGTCAAATCGACTGGAACTCTTTGAGCGGTAATCTGGAGTTCAGTGACTTTTCGGAAACAGTTCAGGACTGTTTCCTGAAGCAGTGTGTAACAGAGCCTACCTAGTCTTGTCAAATAAGGAAACACTCGTAAATAATCTGGAGATCATTGAAGAGCTTGGCGCATGTGATCACAAATCCATCACTTTTAGCATTAACTGTGAATACAAGAATAATGATAATACGATAAAAAATTCCTGATTTTCGTTCTGCCGATTATAATGGACTTAAAGAACACCTGTCAAATCTCGATTGGGGTTATCTAGCTAATGATTTTATTGACGATGATCATTTTTATGATTACGAAGGGATCTGCGTTTATGATTTTTTCTTAATAATGTACACCATGCTCAGAGTATATACAATCCCCAGAGAGAAATTAGGTCCAATAATAATGATCACAAATGGGTTAACAGGAGACTAAAGCATCTATTAGGGGAGAAAAGTGGAATTTATAGGCGCATCAGAAGAGGATAGGTTAACCTTACTAACCAATATGTTCAGCTTAAAAGAGAAGTAAAAAAGGGGATTAGAAAGGCTAAACGTGACTATGAAATTAGAGTTGCTAATGAATCAAAGACCAATCCGAAGGGCTTCTTTCAAGTGTATAGGACGAAGGTGAAGGAAAAAGTAGGACCTCTGAAAATTGGGAATGGGCAGCTGACGGATAACGAACTGGAAATGTGTTCCTTATTTAATGACTATTTTTTGTCAGTTTTTAGACAGGAAGACATAAATTAGATTTCAGAAATTAACAATTATTTAGTTCCTGATGAATTTAAATGAACTAATATTACTGTTACGAGGGACATGGTTATTAAACAGATAGACAAACTGAAACAAAATAAGTCCCCGGGACCCAATTAATTATTTTCCAGGGTGCTTAAGGAATGCAAGATGGAGCTTAGTCAGCCATTAACGAGTGTGTTTAATGCGTCCATCCTTACCGGTGTTGTGCCAGAGTTGTGAAAGATGGCTAATGTGGTTCCTATATTCAAATCAGGGGATAAGTCCGCTCCTTCAAATTACCGCCCAATAAGCCTGACATCTATAGTGGGCAAGTTATTAGAATCAATTATAGTAGGTTGGTAGACAGCAACCACCCAGGGAAGTACTACCGTCCTGCCAGATGACTGTGAAACAGAAACCTGTAACTGTTTTGCATGATGGTAGGATTGCTGGTTTCTTTTTCTGTCTCATAAACACGCTAGATAACAGGGATATCTTGCTACTCCTACTTACACTTTGGTCACACTTCACAGACACGCACATGCATATATATATACATACATCTAGGTTTTCCCCTTTTTCTAAATAGCTCTTGTTCTTCTTTATTTCTTCTATTGTCCATGGGGAAGTGGAAAAGAATCTTTCCTCCGTAAGCCATGCGTGTCGTATGAGGCGACTAAAATGCCGGGAGCAATGGGCTAGTAACCCCTTCTCCTGTAGATATTTACTAAAAAAGAGAAGAAGAAAAACTTTATAAAACTGGGATGCTTAAATGTGCGTGGATGTAGTGCGGATGACAAGAAACAGATGATTGCTGATGTTATGAATGAAAAGAAGTTGGATGTCCTGGCCCTAAGCGAAACAAAGCTGAAGGGGGTAGGGGAGTTTCAGTGGGGGGAAATAAATGGGATTAAATCTGGAGTATCTGAGAGAGTTAGAGCAAAGGAAGGGGTAGCAGTAATGTTAAATGATCAGTTATGGAAGGAGAAAAGAGAATATGAATGTGTAAATTCAAGAATTATGTGGATTAAAGTAAAGGTTGGATGCGAAAAGTGGGTCATAATAAGCGTGTATGCACCTGGAGAAGAGAGGAATGTAGAGGAGAGAGAGAGATTTTGGGAGATGTTAAGTGAATGTATAGGAGCCTTTGAACCAAGTGAGAGAATAATTGTGGTAGGGGACCTGAATGCTAAAGTAGAAACGTTTAGAGAGGGTGTGGTAGGTAAGTTTGGGGTGTCAGGTGTAAATGATAATGGGAGCCCTTTGATTGAACTTTGTATAGAAAGGGGTTTAGTGATAGGTAACACATATTTTAAGAAAAAGAGGATAAATAAGTATACAAGATATGATGTAGGGCGAAATGACAGTAATTTGTTGGATTATGTATTGGTAGATAAAAGACTGTTGAGTAGACTTCAGGATGTACATGTTTATAGAGGGGCCACAGATATATCAGATCACTTTCTAGTTGTAGCTACACTGAGAGTAAAAGGTAGATGGGATACAAGGAGAATAGAAGCATCAGGGAAGAGAGAGGTGAAGGTTTATAAACTAAAAGAGGAGGCAGTTAGGGTAAGATATAAACAGCTATTGGAGGATAGATGGGCTAATGAGAGCATAGGCAATGGGATCGAAAAGGTATGGGGTAGGTTTAAAAATGTAGTGTTAGAGTGTTCAGCAGAAGTTTGTGGTTACAGGAAAGTGGGTGCGGGAGGGAAGAGGAGCGATTGGTGGAATGATGTAAAGAGAGTAGTAAGGGAGAAAAAGTTAGCATATGAGAAGTTTTTACAAAGTAGAAGTGATGCAAGGAGGGAAGAGTATATGGAGAAAAAGAGAGAGGTTAAGAGAGTGGTGAAGCAATGTAAAAAGAGAGCAAATGAGAGAGTGGGTGAGATGTTATCAACAAATTTTGTTGAAAATAAGAAAAAGTTTTGGAGTGAGATTAACAAGTTAAGAAAGTCTAGAGAACAAATGGATTTGTCAGTTAAAAATAGGAGAGGAGAGTTATTAAATGGAGAGTTAGAGGTATTGGGAAGATGGAGGGAATATTTTGAGGAATTGTTAAATGTTGATGAAGATAGGGAAGCTGTGATTTCGTGTATAGGACAAGGAGGAATAACATCTTGTAGGAGTGAGGAAGAGCCAGTTGTGAGTGTGGGGGAAGTTCGTGAGGCAGTAGGTAAAATGAAAGGGGGTAAGGCAGCCGGGATTGATGGGATAAAGATAGAAATGTTAAAAGCAGGTGGGGATATAGTTTTGGAGTGGTTCGTGCAATTATTTAATAAATGTATGAAAGAGGGTAAGGTACCTAGGGATTAGCAGAGAGCATGCATAGTTCCTTTGTATAAAGGCAAAGGGGATAAAAGAGAGTGCAAAAATTATAGGGGGATAAGTCTGCTGAGTATACTTGGTAAAGTGTATGGTAGAGTTATTATTGAAAGAATTAAGAGTAAGACGGAGAATAGGATAGCAGATGAACAAGGAGGCTTTAGGAAAGGTAGGGGGTGTGTGGACCAGGTGTTTACAGTGAAACATATAAGTGAACAGTATTTAGATAAGGCTAAAGAGGTCTTTGTGGCATTTATGGATTTGGAAAAGGCGTATGACAGGGTGGATAGGGGAGCAATGTGGCAGATGTTGCAAGTGTATGGTGTAGGAGGTAGGTTACTGAAAGCAGTGAAGAGTTTTTACGAGGATAGTGAGGCTCAAGTTAGAGTATGTAGGAAAGAGGGAAATTATTTCCCAGTAAAAGTAGGCCTTAGACAAGGATGTGTGATGTCACCGTGGTTGTTTAATATATTTATAGTAAGAGAAGTAAATGCAAGGGTCTTGGCAAGAGGCGTGGAGTTAAAAGATAAAGAATCACACACAAAGTGGGAGTTGTCACAGCTGCTCTTTGCTGATGACACTGTGCTCTTGGGAGATTCTGAAGAGATGTTGCAGAGATTGGTGGATGAATTTGGAAGGGTGTGCAAAAGAAGAAAATTAAAGGTGAATACAGGAAAGAGTAAGGTTATGAGGATAAAAAGATTAGGTGATGAAAGATTGAATATCAGATTGGAGGGAGAGAGTATGGAGGAGGTGAATGTATTCAGATATTTGGGAGTGGACGTGTCAGCGGATGGGTCTATGAAAGATGAGGTGAATCATAGAATTGATGAGGGGAAAAGAGTGAGTGGTGCACTTAGGAGTCTGTGGAGACAAAGAACTTTGTCCTTGGAGGCAAAGAGGGGAATGTATGAGAGTATAGTTTTACCAACGCTCTTATATGGGTGTGAAGCATGGGTGATGAATGCTGCAGCGAGGAGAAGGCTGGAGGCAGTGGAGATGTCATGTCTGAGGGCAATGTGTGGTGTGAATATAATGCAGAGAATTCGTAGTTTGGAAGTTAGGAGGAGGTGCGGGATTACCAAAACTGTTGTCCAGAGGGCTGAGGAAGGGTTGTTGAGGTGGTTCGGACATGTAGAGAGAATGGAGCGAAACAGAGTGACTTCAAGAGTGTATCAGTCTGTAGTGGAAGGAAGGCGGGGTAGGGGTCGGCCTAGGAAAAGTTGGAGGGAGGGGGTAAAGGAGGTTTTGTGTGCGAGGGGCTTGGACTTCCAGCAGGCATGCGTGAGCGTGTTTGATAGGAGTGAATGGAGACAAATGGTTTTTAATACTTGACGTGCTGTTGGAGTGTGAGCAAAGTAACATTTATAAAGGGGTTCAGGGAAACCGGCAGGCCGGACTTGAGTCCTGGAGATGGGAAGTACAGTGCCTGCACTCCGAAGGAGTGGTGTTAATGTTGCAGTTTAAAAACTGTAGTGTAAAGCACCCTTCTGGCAAGACAGTGATGGAGTGAATGATGGTGAAAGTTTTTCTTTTTCCGGCCACCCTGCCTTGGTGGGAATCGGCCAGTGTGATAATAAAAAAATAATAAAATTATTAGAATTCACCTTGAAGAGCATAACTTGATAAATGAATCTCAGCATGGATTCACGAGAGGTTGTTCCTGCCTGACAAACTTACTGACGTTCTTCAATAGAACATTTGAGGCAGCTGACAGTGATAAGGAATATGATATTGTTTATTTGGATTTTAGTAAAGCATTCGATAGAGTACCTCACAAGAGAGACTTAAGAAAAGTGGCAGCTCATGGTATAAGAGGTAAAGTTCTAGCATGGATTGAGGCATGGCTTACCAATAGAAAGCAGAGAGTTTCCATTAATGGGGTGAAATCTGAATGGGGATTAGTCACTAGTGGCGTTCTACAAGATCAGTTTTGGGTCCTCTTTTGATGAAGGGATTACGAGTGATATGAGCAAATTTGCTGATGATACAAAATAGGCCGTATAATTCATTTAGGAAGATAGCAATGAACTCCAGGAGGAATTAGACAAATTAATGTATTGGTCTGAAAAAGGGTAGATGAAGTTCTATGTGAATAAGTGTAAGGTACTAGTCCTTGGTAATGAAAATAACCCTCGAAGGTATAAACTAGGTAAAGTAGAGCTTGATCATACAGATTGTGAAAAAGACTTGGGAGTCAAGGTAAGCAGAAATCTAAAGTCAAGACAGCAGTGCCTAAGTGTGCGCAACAAGGCTAACAGAATACTTGGATTTATCTCAAGAAGTATAAGTAACAGAAGTCCAAAAGTTATTTTACAGCTCTATACATCACTAGTGAGGCCTCATTTAGATTATGCTGCTCAGGTTTGGTCTCCTTACTACAGGATGGATATAGACTCATTAGAGAACATACAGAGAAGAATGACTAAAATGATTCACTGTGTAAGGAATCTCCAGTATGAAGATGGACTTAAAGCCTTAAATCTCCATTCTCTGGAGAGACGTAGAATGAGGGGAGATACTGAAGTGTATAAGTGGATGACGGGCATAAACAAAAGAGATATTAATAAAGTACTGAGAGTGTCGAACCAGGTAAGAACCAGAAATAATGAATATAAGTTGGATAAATTTAGATTTAGAAAGGACATAGGTAAGTACTGGTTTTCTAACAGAGTTGTGGATGGAAATAAATGGAATAAAATACCGACACAATGGAAATATAAACACATATGCAGTATAATGTGATCCTTTATTGACAAAGTTTCGCCCACACAGTGGGCTTTTTCAAGTCACAAACAGATCTACCTGGGGTCGAAGGTACAACTAAACAAGTGGACAACCTTACTAAAACTTTTCTTCAAAGGACTCGCCACATTCTTAGGGACTCAGAACAAGGGAAGAAACTTCTTCACACCATACCCAGCAACCCCAGACCTGCCAGAATGTACGGTCTGCCAAAAACTCACAACCCTGGTATTCCACTGAGGCCCATATCCTCGGGAATAGGCAGTGCTCCCCACCAACTCTCAGGAATTCTCGCAAAACGCCTCTCTAAACTCTTGGGCACTATCAGTCAAGCACATCTCAAACACTCGGGTGATCTTCTCTCGCATTCGCAACATCATCAGGAACAAGAAACTTTCCAGCCTTGACGTAACTTTGCTATTCACCAAAGTACCTACTACACAAGCCGTCGATCTCCTGCGCAGGAAAATTGACGATTCAATTGATCTTCCTATTCCAGCCAGCGATTTCATCGACCTTGTTGAACTATGTGTTGGCTTTACGTGTTTCTCTTTCGAAAATCACCTCTTTCAGCAGACTTTTGAACTACCCATGGGTTCGCCACTCAGTGCGGTTCTGGCGAACCTATACATGGAACATCTAGAAGTCGAGCGTTTCTCCACCATTATTCCTTCGTCTGTCACCTGGCTCCGTTATGTTGACGACACTCTCCTCATAACTCCTAGATGCTTCAACGTTCAAGCTCTCCAAGACAAGCTCAACCAGGTCGAGCCCTCAATCCAGTTCACACTTGAAGAAGAAGTCGACAACACACTTCCTTTCCTTGATGTTCTTCTCTTCAAAGCTGACCATAAACTTCGTTTTAAAGTATATCGAAAACCCACCAACCAAAACGATCTTCTCCACTTCTACTCTCACCACGACACCAAAACTAAACGTGGTGTAATTATAGGATTCTTCCTGCGCGCACTCAGAATCTGCAGCAGTGAATTTCTTGAGGAAGAATGCACTATAATTGAACAAGTATTTTCTAAACTCAACTATCCTCGTCACTTCATCAGAGACTGCAGACAGCGGGCATTAAACATCTTCAACACACCCAGAGAAGACACTGCCGAGAAGAGATACATAGTCCTTCCCACCAACTCCATTGCCAAACACGTTTCCAACATCTTTTCCAATACCTCATTCCAAGTATCTACCTCCATAACCACGACCATCAAGGACATTACTAGTGATAGACAGGACAAGCTTCCATCATCTTTAGGGGTATACATAATCCATTGTAATGACTGCAGCAAATTATACGTGGGCGAAACATCAAGGGACCTTCCAGCACGTATTTCTGAACACCAATACGCAAGCAGGTCTGACGATACAAGGAATGCCTGTGTACAACACCGTAATTCACACAACCACTTAATAAACTACAGAAACTCAAGACTTATCGCCACAGAAGACAACACTCTATACCGAAGAATCCTGGAATCATCGCTTATCTCTATATCCGACAACTTCAACCAGAATAATGGCTTCTGTAACATAGCTGAACCACTTGCCAAGGAACTTGTTCATCGCTATCCCACATAACCTGGAGTTTACCTGGAGAGAGTTCCGGGGGTCAACGCCCCCGCGGCCCGGTCTGTGACCAGGCCTCCTGGTGGATCAGAGCCTGATCAACCAGGCTGTTACTGCTGGCTGCAAGCAAACCAATGTACGAGCCACAGGCCGGCTGGTCAGGTACCGACTTTAGGCCAGCTTGAAGACTGCCAAGGGTCTGTTGGTAATCCCCCTTATGTATGCTGGGAGGCAGTTGAACAGTCTCGGGCCCCTGACACTAATTGTATGGTCTCTTCGGTAAAGTCCAGGGTGACAGCCACATCCAGTATCAGACTTTTTACTTAAAAGGAGACGGAACATACACAGATGATAAGGAAATGATTGAAATGCTTAAGTCACAACATAACTCAGTGATTAGAGTCCTCTGTTGAGGACTCCTCCTTTCTTATGTTCTTGTGAGTCACCGCTTGTCAGGACTCTAGCATTCACTTCTAGTAACATGGACTCGCTTTTTCCAGCAGAAGAATGCATATAACAGCATTGTGCTGCTGTATACGACAGTTCCACAGTGGGAAGAAAAGCTAGCAATGTTTCCTTAACATACTTCATCACACAGGATAAGTTACATGAGGCAACGCACAGCGCCATTCTGACCTGTGAGACTTGTGTAATGAGTTATGGATACCATCAAGCACTACACCAGTGTTTAGTAGCTCCAGGAGTCGTCTTTGTGAATACCATCAAGCACTACACTGCACTACACTACACTGCACTACACTACACTGCACTACACTACACTGCACTACACTGCAGAATGTCTGCTCACAAACTTATCCAATCTCCCTTCCAAGCTACCCAAGATTATAGAGTCTATAACCCCACTCGGTACATCATCAGATGCAGCATTTCTCCACCTGACCTCAACGTTCTGAACCTGACTACAAATACTCGCGTACGTTCCACCCCAGGTTTGTTGTGACTCAGCTCTAGTGGTGACGTGTGCTTACCTAACACATCACTCACACATCGACGATCTCGCCTCTCTCGAATTACCCCGTGTTGGGAGAGACTTCGCTTAGAGTAGTGCTTGCTGGACCTTCGTCTCCCTCTCCACCATCAGGATTGGTGCGTCGGTGGTTGCCTACCCAAGGGCAGGAAGCCTGTTGCTGCATGAATTCTCTTCGCCTGTTGACTGCACGCCATACAGCCAGTCTCGCCGCCACTCAGGATATACAGTGCTCCATCAGGCTACAGTTCACCTCCTCAGTGTCCTGCGCCAGGCAAGTACGTGTGTCTACTTACACGTACTTGCCTAGCTGAGTACTCTCACTTTTTTGCCGATTGTCACCGCCAATTTTATCATTTCGTAATTAGACGATGCCTTCGTTGCCTTCCACCTCCCACAACCGCCCACACCTGCCTCTGCTTCTTCTACATCCAATTCCTTCTCGCTAAACCTCAAATTCTCTAATCCTGATGCCACTATCTGTCCTGAAAATTTATTTTATCAGATCACTGGTGCACCTCAACTTAGTCTTCAAAACCAACTCAGGCTTCAAACTCCTTGACAAACATTACTCAGGAAATCGTAATGACACGATTGCAAACAAACCATACCCCGGCCGGGATTGAACCCGCGGTCAGAGAGTCTCAAAACTTCAGCCCGTCGCGTTAGCCACTAGACCAGCTAGCGCAATAAGATTCGTCCAACTAGGTATATTTCTACACCATAGGAAGGTTAGCACAGGCACCAGTGTGACCACAAATGCAAGCTTTTACAGACGAATCTCCAGCTAGAGTGGCCGTGACGAACTCTAGCTCAAGTCCCTTCTCTGCCGTCAACGGACTGGAGTTTTGAGACTCTCTGACCGCGGGTTCAATCCCGGCCGGGGTATGGTTTGTTTGCAATCGTGTCATTACGATTTCGTGAGTCATGTTGACGGCAGTGAAGGGACTTGAGCTAGAGTTCGTCACGGCCAAGCTAGCTGGAGATTCGTCTGTAAAAACTTGCATTTGTGGTCACAGTGGTGCCTGTGCTAACCTTCCTATGGTGTAGAAATATACCTAGTTGGACGAATCTTATTGTGGCTAGTTGGTCTAGTGGCTAACGCGACGGACTGGAGTTTTGAGACTCTCTGACCGCGGGTTCAATCCCGGCCGGGGTATGGTTTGACAAAAATTCCAACGAAACGTACACCTCAACCGATACCAGACAAAAGCTTCTCAACGCAGGCTTCACCATTATTTGGACTCCTGAGCACCGTGCCAAAAGCACAGTCATTGTTAAACACGTAAACTCTCTCCTGACAGCCTATGACACAGACAAAGAAGACTTAATAAAAGATATCAGTACTAAGAACAAAGTCTCTGTTGACGATATTTACAGACCCGAAAGCTCTACCATTCTCAAAATACGCTATTCTACTCCTGCTGACGCCAGTTGTTGTTGGTGTTGGGTATATCAGTGTGTCGTTCGTTGTTGTGCGTCATACAGCTAGTGTTGGCTCTCCTCATCGCTCACAGTCAGAGTTGCTCTCCTCACCGGGTGGTGGTTACTGGACCTTCGTCTTCACCATCAGGATTGGTGCGTCGGTGGCTGCCTGCACTCCTTTTGCTGTCTGAAGTCACCACGCCTCAGCCAGTACGTGTGATCTGCACGCCATACAGCCAGTGTTGCCTCTCCTCACCGTTCAGAGCATACAGTGCTCCATCAAGCTACAGCTCACCTCCTCAGTGTCCTGTGCCTCCAGAGACGGACTCCACAAGAAACTTTAAAGTTATAACCAGGCAAGTACGTGTGTCTACTTCACACGTACTTGCCTAACCAATTAACCAATATATATTCCCTCAGATTTGGCCGCCACATCTAATTTACGATGCCTTCAATGCCTTCCACTTCCTTCCCCCTTACCACTCCTTCTCTACTGACAACACCTGCCTCTACTCTGTCTACTCCTGCCTCTAAGGCCTACCCTGCGTCTACCTCTTCCAAACCCAGTTCTTTCTCGCTTAACCTCAAATACTCTAAATCTGATCATTCCACTATCTGTCCTGGAAATTTATTGTACCAGATCACTGGCGCTCCTCAACTGAAAGTCTTTAAAACCAACTCAGGCTTCAAACTACTTCTTGACAGACATTCTTACGAAACGTACACCTCAACCGAGACCAGACAAAAACTTCTCAACGCAGGTTTCACCATTATTTGGACTCCTGAGCACCGCGCAAAATGCACAGTGATCGCAAAACACGTAGACTATTCTCTCCTGACTGCCTATGACACAGACAAAGAAGACTTAATCAAAGACATTAGTACTAAGAACAAAGTTTCTGTTGACGATATTTACAGACCTGAAAACTCTACCATCCTCAAAATACGCTGTTCAACTCCTTCTGACGCCTCTACACTCTTCAATTAAGGAATCCTTGCCAAGACCATCCGCATTCCTCCAAACTCTCTCTTCACTCCGAACTTCCACCCCATCACACAATGTCTGAAATGCTACAAATTCGGCCACGACAAAATCTCATGCACTTCCACACAAACCTGCTCCAGATGTTCAGCAACTGGCCACTTCTGGAACACTTGCAACCTCCCCCTTAAATGTTCTAACTGCGGCGGGTCACACACTGCAGTTGCAAACTCCTGCCCTACTAGTAAAGACATTCTCTCCACCCTCAGAGCCAGCCAACCTCCCTCCCTCCCCAACCCCTTCCCTGCACCTCCCTCCCCGGCACCTCCCTCCCCTTTCATACCTCCTTCCCCTACCCCCAATGCCTGGGCCACCCCACGCACTTGGTCTACCTCTTCTACGCTACACACATCAAACACCAACACACAGACTACAAGCACTTCTCCTTCTACACCTACACCTACACTAGACTACAAAACTAACTGTCAACTCGCCACTGCTGCCCACTCTGCGATGGTAATCTCACAAGCTTACCAATCAGACTACTCACATGTCCTTAACCTAATCTTGTCTGCTAACAATCTTCCCTCTTTAATTATCCCTCCTTCCTGCTTCTCTTCTAAGCCTCCTACAACCTCTCCCTCCTCCCTCTCTCCCACCCCCTTACTTCCTACTCCAATCAGCTTTCCTACTCCCGTACCCCTCTTCACTACTTCCACACCTCCCACCAACACCCCTACTGCTGCTGCTACGACCACCCCTCCCCCCACTTCCTCATCCTCTTCCAAAGCTTCCACTTCCTCATCCCTTACCATAGCTTCCACTTCCTCATCCCTTACCATAGCTTCCACTTCCTTATCCCCTACCAAAGCTTCCACTTCCTCTGCATCCACCTTTGCCCACTCCTCCACCACAACCAAAACTTCATCCAGGTCCAACTCCACCTCCTCCAGACAAAATCCACTCAAACCTAAACCTGCCCCAACTTCTGACAGAGAGACCAAAGAACATAAAAACAGATCCATCTCATCCTCCCCTTCCAGGAAACGGGTCCGTAGCACCTACAAACACACATCCACTGATGGCACCACTATCAAGGGCTTTAATCCAAACTCCTCCCCCGACATTGCTATGACGAAACCATTAAATCACGTTTAAGGTGATTCAGTTCAACGTACGTTCTTACTTTACAATTAGACACCTACTGGCCGAGCTACTTGAAGCAGAGAGGCCAGATATTGTTTTGCTAAACAGTACCTGCCTCAAAGCCCCTCAACGCATCCGCCATTATGGTTATACTGCACTACAGTCCCCCTATGATCCCCACGATGGGGTTGCCATCCTTGTTAATTCCAACATAAAACACGAATTTCTCCCAATCCCTTTTTTTCACCAACACTGTCTTGCAGTCAGAATACACACCCACCTCGGTCCCTTTATCTTTTTCACCACCTATGCTCGCCCAAACACTACTCTCAACATACACGACCTTTCCTTAGTCTTCTACTACACCAACACACAAACATACCTACTAGCTGACATGAATGCCAAACACACCGCCTTTCATCACGCCAGTAACAACCAACTTGGTCTCCAATTACTCAACTTCACAAACCATAAACACCTAATTCATCTTGGCCCAGACTTCAATACCTTCTACAACCACACGGGCCAAGGCAAACCAGATATCATTCTGGCAAACCGAGCCAGCTCTCTATTTCAACACTACATTTCACCTGGCCCTATTACAGGCTCTGATCACATCCCAGTCATCTTACACATCTCCTCCAACCCTATCCTCATTCCAACCACACCTTCCTTCTCCTACAAGAACGCTGACTGGGATGCTTTCAAACAACACATAGACAATATTAACCTCACCTATGACTACAGCAACAAACCCATCTCTGACATCGATACTCAACTTGATCTCATCCAGGACACCATTAGACAAGCAGCCAACATCGCAATACCAAAGAAAACTCACACCACTCGTTATTCCTTCAAACCGTCACTCAGAACAAGAAGACTAATTATCTGCTACCACAACCGCTTCCTCTACAACACACATAGATTTAATCAAGTCCAATTAGATCTCACGTTAGAAACGATATTTTACGCAGCCTAGACCAAGACCACAACAATCACTGGTCACAACTCATACAACAAGCAGACAAGCAGCGTATTAAAAACACTAAAGCCTTCTGGAACTTTATCAAAAAAATCAGAGGCACAACTCCCACCAACAAATTCAAACACATCACCCACAACAACACACACATCTCAGACCCGCAGGCTGCTGCCAATATCTTCAAACACATCTGGGAGAACATCTTCCACGCTCACCCACCTCACCCGAACGTTATTCAACACATTCAGAACATAGAACTCTGGAACACTGCACACACACAAGAAACAACACCAGACAGCCACATACATCTAGATTCTCTTACCTCTTCCCAAGAACTCGACACTCCTTTCACCAACACAGACATTAAAACTCTCCTCAGACACCTTCCTCCCAAGGCTCCTGGTGCTTCTGGCCTAAACCATATTATCCTGAAACACCTTCCTGACTCTATCATTACTGCCTACACAAACCTCCTCAATGCCTCCCTTGCCTCTGGATACTTCCCTTCCCTCTTCAAAGCTGCTACTGCTATCCTCCTTCATAAACCCAATAAATACCACTCTGACCCTAGAAACTATCGCCCTATCAGCCTCCTCGAAACTTTAGGAAAACTCTTTGAAAACCTCATCAATCATCGCCTTCGCAGATACCTGGAACACAATTCTCTACTTTCTGATGGCCAGTTTGGCTTCAGAACACACAGATCCACACAGGATGCCAATACCATCATTCTCAACTACATCCACATAAATACAAAACAAAGAAACAGGACAGCCCTGGTTGCAAAAGACGTTGAAAAGGCATTTGACACTGTCTGGCACGAAGGGCTCAAGTACAAACTCTGCACTAACTTCAACCTGCCTCTCACTACTCGTAAACTCCTCTGCAACTTCCTAGACGGCCGTACCATGAGAATCAAATTCCAATGCTGTTACTCTGACTACTTCACACTAAAACCCGGAGTACCCCAGGGATCTGTCCTCTCCCCTACCCTCTACATTTTATACACTAATGACATTCCAACACCTGTATACCACAACTCCATCACACTAGCCTATGCAGACGACATTACACAACATATCACTCATGCCAATATAGATACACTCACACACAAAACACAAAATGAGGTCGACAGGATAGCCATCTGGGAACAAAAATGGAGGATCAAAACCAATGCAGCTAAATCCAGCATTACATATTTTAACTACAGGAAACGTGATCCTCCATTACCTGTCGAACTCAGAACAGCTGACACCCGCACTTACTTTCCTATCACACAATCTGTCACTGTCCTTGGCGTTAATCTTGACTACCTTCTTCGTTTACACGGACACATTCACTCAAGGCATGCAATAGCTAGTAAGGCCCTTGCGGGCCTCTACAAGCTGAAGCATGCCTCTCAACGCACCAAACTACACCTCTACAAATCCCTAATAAGTCCTCTGATAACTTACTCTCCTCTAGCCGTCTCTCTTGCAGTAAAAACAAACTTACTTAAACTGCAGCGTGTCCAGAACAAGGCGCTGCGCTGGGTGCTTGATATCAGATGGGAGGAGTTCGCCACAAGCGAGTCTCTCCATGCCCAGTTAGACATCCCTGTGCTGAATCAGTACTGGAAGAGGCTCAGTGACAGACAGATAGACAAACTTGAGACACGACATGACTACTGGACCTCTCTCCTTGACGAAGACATTCACAGACCCACAAACCAACACAACCTTTTCTACTCCTTGCATGATCCTGCTCCTAACCCTACTTACAAATAACCTTGGATCCGCTGACAGGTACCTTCTATGACAGGTACCATTCTCTGACCCACGTTTGCCTTAGCATTTTTGGGTTAAGACATGGCCCAGTTCTACACTCCTCTCTAGCCCTAAAAGTCGCATGTCCCTTCCTCCTCGCTCACCCCACTGGAGTCCTAACAGAAGAGCCTGAATTTCTCTTCTCAATATCTGTCCCACGATCGCCTTCGCTGCTGGGTTAAGCACTGGCTCATTTTCTACGACTAAGAACACTCCTCTCCAGCACTATTCTTCGTCTGTCCCGTCTTTCCCGCTCATCCCATTTGGTATCTTACCTGAACTTTCGTTCGTTCGTTCGTTCTGCTGACGCCTCTACACTCGTCAGTCAAGGAATCTTTGCCAAGACCATCCGCATTCCTCCAAACACACTCTTCACTCCGAACTTCCACCCAATCACACAATGTCTTGAATGCTACAAATTCGGCCACGACAAAAACACATGCACATCTACACAAGTCTGCTCCAGATGTTCAGCAACTGGCCACTTCTGGAATACTTGCAACCTCCCCCTTAAATGTTCTAACTGCGGCGGGTCACACACTGCAGTTGCAAATTCCTTCCCTTCTAGAAAGCACATTCTCTCCTCCATCAGAGCATGCCAACCTCCCTCCCTCCCCAACCCCTTCCCTGCACCTCCCTCCCCTTCCATACCTCCCTCCCCCACCCCCAATGCCTGGGCCTCCCCACGCACTTGGTCTACCTCTTCTACTCTACACACATCAAACACCAACACACAGAATACAAGCACTTCACCTTCTACATCTACACCCACACTAGACTACAAAACTAACTGTCAACTCGCCACTGCTGCCCACTCTGCGATGGTAATCTCTCAAGCTTACCAATCAAACTACTCACATGTCCCTAACCTAATCTTGTCTGCTAACAATCTTCCCTCTTTAATTATCCCTCCTTCATGTTTCTCTTCTAAGCCTCCTACAACCTCTCCCTCCTCCCTCTCTCCCACCTCCCACTTCCTACTCCCACCAGCTCTCCTCCTCCCCTACCCCTCTTCACAACTTCTACACCTCTCAGCAACACCCCTACTGTTGCTACTACGACCATTCCTCCCCCCACTTCCTTACCCACTTCCTCATCCCCTTCCAGAGCTTCCACTTCCTCATCCCTTCCCATAGCTTCCCCTTCCTCATCCCTTACCATAGCTTCCTCTTCCTCATCCCCTACCAAAGCTTCCACTTCCTCTGCATCCACCTTCGCCCACTCCACCACAACAAAAACTTCGTCCAGGTCCAACTCCACCTCCTCCAGACAAAATCCACTCAAACCTAAACCTGCCCCAACTTCTGACACAGACCAAAGAACATAAAAACAGATCCATCTCTTCCTCCCCCTCCAGGAAACGGGTCCGTAGCACCTACAAACACACATCCACTGATGGCACCACTATCATGGGCTTTAATCCAAACTCCTTCCCCGACATTAACTTTGATATGACGAAACCATTAAATCATGTTTAAGGTGATTCAGATCAACGTACGTTCTTACTTTACAATTAGACACCTACTGGCCGAGCTCCTTGAAGCAGAGAGGCCAGATATTGTTTTGCTAAACAGTACATGCCTCAAATCCCCTCAACGTATCCGCCATTATGGTTATACTGCACTACAGTCCCCCTATGATCCCCAGGATGGGGTTGCCATCCTTGTCAAATCCAACATAAAACACAAATTTCTCCCAATCCCTTTTATTCAACAACACTGTCTTGCAGTCTGAATACACACCCACCTTGGTCCCTTTATCTTTTTCACCACCTATGATCGCCCAAACACTATTCTCAACATACACGACCTTTCCTTAGTCTTCAACTACACCAACATACCTACTAGCTGATATGAAAGCCAAACACACCGCCTTTCATCACACCAGTAACAACCAACTTGGTCACCAATTACTCAACTTCACAAACCACAAACACCTGGTTCACCTCGGCCAGACATAAACACCTTCTACAATCACACTGGCCAAGGCAAACACGACATCATTCTGGCAAACCGAGCCAGCTCTCTCTTTCAGCACTACATATCACCTGGCCCTATTACAGGCTCTGATCACATTCCCGTCATCTTACACATCTCCTCCAACCCTATCCTTATCCCGGCCACACCTTCCTTCTCCTACAAGAACGCTGACTGGGATGCCTTCAAACAACACATAGATAATACTAACCTCACCTATGACTACAACAACAAACCCATCTCTGACATTGACACTCAACTTGCTCTCATCCAAGACACCATTACACAAGCAGCCAACACCACAATACCAAAGGAAACCCACACCACTCGTTATTCCTTCAAACAATCAATCAGAACAAGAAGACTAATTATCTGTTACCACAACCGCTTTCTCTACAACACACACAGATTTAATCAAGTCCGATTAGATCTCACTTACCTCAGAAACAACATTCTACACAGTCTAGACCAAGACCACAACAATCACTGGTCACAGCTCATACTACAAGCGGACAAACAGCGTATCAAAAACACCAAAGCCTTCTGGAACTTTATCAAAAAAATCAGAGGCACCACTCCCACCAACAAATTCAAGCACATCACCCACAACAACACACACATCTCAGACCCGCAGGCTGCTACTAACATCTTCAAACTCATCTGGGAGAACATCTTCCACCCTCACCCACTTCAGCCTAATGCTATCCAACACATTCAGAACATAGAACACTGGAACATTACACACACACACACACACACACACACACACACACACACACACACACACACACACACACACACACACACACGCGCGTGCGAAACAATACCAGACAGCCACATCCAACTGGACTCTCTTACCTCCTCACAAGAACTTGACACTCCTTTCACCAACACAGATGTTAAAACTCTCCTCAGATACCTTCCTCCCAAGGCCCCTGGTGCCTCTGGCCTAAACCAAATTATCCTGAAACACATTCCTGACTCTATCATTACTGCCTACACAAACCTCCTCAATGCCTCCCTTGCCTCTGGATACTTCCCTTCCCTCTTTAAAGCTGCTATTGCTATCCTCCTTCCTAAACCCAATAAAAACCACTCTGATCCTAGAAACTATCGCCCTATCAGCCTCCTCGAAACTTTAGGAAAACTCTTTGAAAAACTCATCAATCATCGCCTTCGCAGATACCTGGAAAACAACTCTCTCCTTTCTGATGGCCAGTTTGGCTTCAGAACACACAGATCCACATAGGATGCCATTAACATCATTCTCAACTTCATCCACATAAACACAAAACAAAGAAACAGTACAGCCCTGGTTGCAAAAGACGTTGGAAAAGCTTTTGACACTGTCTGGCACGGAGGGCTCAAGTACAAACTCTGCATTAACTTTAACCTGCCTCTCACTACTCGTAAACTCCTCTGCAACTTCCTAGAAGGCCGTACCATGAGAATCAAATTCCAAGGCTGTTACTCTGACTACTTCACACTAAATGCCGGAGTGCCCCAGGGATCTGTCCTCTCCCCTAACCTCTACATTTTATACACTAACGACATTCCAACACCTGTATACCACAACTCCATCACTCTAGCCTATGCAGACGACATTACACAACTTATCACTCATGCCAATGTAGATACACTCACACACAAAACACAAAATGAGGTCGACAGGATAGCCATCTGGGAACAAAAATGTAGGATCAAAACCAATGCAGCTAAATCCAGCATTACGTATTTTAATTACAGGAAACTTGATCCTCCATTACCTGTCGAGCTCAGAGCAGCTGACACCCGCACTTACATCCCCATCACACAATCTGCCACTATCCTTGGCGTTAATCTTGACTACCTTCTTCGTTTTCACGGACACATTCACTCAAGGCATGCAATAGCTAGTAAGGCCCTTACGGGCCTCTACAAGCTGAAGCATGCCTCTCAACGCACCGAACTACACCTCTACAAATCCCTAATACGTCCTCTGATAACTTACTCTCCTCTAGCCCTCTCTCTTGCAGCAAAAACAAACTTACTTAAACTGCAGCGTGTCCAAAACAAGGCGCTGCGCTGGGTGCTTGATGTCAGATGGGAGGACTTCGCCACAAGCGAGTCTCTCCATGCCCAATTAGACATCCCTGCGCTGAATCTGTACTGGAAGACGCTCAGTGACAGACAGACAAATTTGAGACAAGACATGACTACTGGACCTCTCTCCTTGACGAAGACATTCGCAGACCCACAAACAACACAACCTTTTCTACTCCTTGCATGATCCTGCTCCTAACTCTGTTTACAAATAACCTTGGATTCGCTGACAGGTACCTTCTATGACAGGTACCATTCTCTGACCCACATTCGCCTTAGATTTTGAGTTATGACATGGCCCAGTTCTACACTCCTCTCTAGCGCTAAACGTCGCATGTCCCTTCCTCCTCGCTCACCCCACCGGAGTCCCAACAGAAGAGCCTGAATTTCTCTTCTCAATATCTGTCCCACGATCGCCTTCGCTGCTGGCTGCCATGGCTCTATTTCTACGACTAAGAACACTCCTCTCCAGCACTATTCTTCGTTTGTCCCGTCTTCCCCGCTCATCCCATTTGGGATCTTACCTGAACTTTCTTTTGCTCGTTCGTTCGTACCCCAGGTAGATCTGTTTGTGACTTGAAAAAGCCCACTGTGTGGGCGAAACGTTTTCAATAAAGGATCACATTATACTGCATATGTGTTTATATTTCCAGAGTTGTTGATGCGTGGAACAATCTGCCCAGTAGGGTGATAGAAGCTAGGACCTTGGGGAGTAATAAAGTTGGTAGAATTACCGACAATATGTAAAGTAAAAGGACACAAGTGCAACTAATGTGACATTTTATTGTGGCAACGTTTCGCTCTCCAGGAGCTTTATCAAGCCATGTGTCCATGTATTGTTTGTAATGGTTTGATTATTATTATTATTATAATCAAAAAGAAGCGCTAAGCCACAAGGACTATACAGCATAATGGCTTGATAAAGCTCCTGGAGAGCGAAACGTTGCCACAATAAAATGTCACATTAGTTGCACTTGTGTCCTTTTACTTGACCTTGGGTAGCTTTAAAAAGAGATTGGACATATATATGAGTGGGAGTGGCTGGGTTTGATTGGTGTCATTGGGTACGGGAGTTAATTCGTGGGTAGCTTTTGGTAGAGGTCGTTTTGATAAGGACCTGCCTTGTATGGACCAGTAGGCCTTCTGCAGTGTCCCTCCATTTTTAAGTTCTTATGTTCTGGAGTTTTGTGACTCTCTGATTGCGGGTTCTAACCCCACCCGTGGTATGGTTTGTTTGCAATTGTGTCGTTACGATTTCGTGAGTCATCTTGAAGACGTTGTAGGGGGCGGGATTCGCTAGTTAGAAGTAAGAAGGCAGGTCCATCTGGAATCCAACTGTTCTCACTCATAACTAGTAGATACTTGAAGAAGAGTGGAAGATGTCCTCTCTACCATGATACCGTTGTGCTACAGTGTCTGACACTTTTATTGAAAATGGGTATCTTTATTGGGTATCTTAATGATGAAACGTTTCGTCTACACAGTAGGCTTCTTCAGAGGGAGCAGCTGTAGTAGTGAAATAAAGATAGTCAATGTATCAACCTTGGAGAAAAAGTATTTGAGGTGGTCAGTCCCTCAACTTGGAGAAGATTTCAGCCTGTTGTGTAGGCGATACATTTCATTAATAAAGTTACCCAAGTGTTGCACATGTGTCTTAATCTTCAACTTGTCGGTATTTTATGCCATTTTCAATAAAATCATCGTTGTTATAATTTGATTATTACCATAATAACTAGTAATAGTATTACTACTACCGAGTCTACTACTACTGCTATTACCACTACTACTACCACCACCACCACTACTATTACTACCACTACCACCACTACTATAGCTACTGCTATCACCATCACTACTACTACTGAGCCTGCTACTAATACTATCACCACCACCACCACTACTACTACTACCACTACTACCACCACTACTACCACCACTACTACCACCACTACTACTACCACTACTACTACCACCACTACTACCACTACTACCACCACTACTACCACCACCACTACCACTACTACTACTACTACTACCACCACTACTACTACCACCACTACTACTACCACTACCATCACTACTACTACTACTACCACCACTACCATCACCACTACTACTACTGCTACCACTACCATCACCACCACTACTACTACTACTACCACTACCATCACCACCACTACTACTACTACTACTACCACTACCATCACCACCACTGCTACTACTGCTTCTACTACCACTACCATCACCACCACTACTACTACTGCTTCTACTACCACTACCATCACCACCACTACTACCACTACTACTACTACTACTACTACTACTACCACTACCATTACCACCACTACTACTACTTCCACTGCTACGTTTACTGTTCTTTCTGTTCCTTCTTTAGCTTGTGGGTATTCTACACCACGGATAAACATTACTAGAGAAAGCTGAAGTTCTGCGCCAGGAACACAAGCTTATGCTTGGTGAAAGCTTTGTAAACATTTTAGGTGTCTGTTCATCTAATGATTAAAACATTGGAAATCTAATATCCACACATGACATTGATACCTTCAGGATCAGCTAAGAATGGACTGTCATCCACTACGAAGGTACTGACGTGTTTTAGAACCACGTTCATGCCTCATACCAGTGTATGAAATCTGCTGTCCCTGTGAAAGCGAAAAATAACATAATTGTATTTCAAGCTATTTCTCTGAATCGATCTCCGTAAATTGGACATTGAAAGAAGAGTTTGCAACTTTAGTTGTGGCAGATGTGGCCGTATTAAAAGACGAGAGAAAATGTACACGAAATCTTGTGGTTGTCATGGCTACAGTAATAATGAAGTAAAAAGGTAAACGATCATAGTGTTTAAAAACCGATGTATAATTATAAAGACATGACACACTATTGGTATTCTTTGCAAGGCAGTGTAAGGTTGCACATGACTAACCATTCATACTTGCTAATTTCTTACCTTTTTTTTTATGTGAGCTGCATAACTTATGGATATTAATGTTATAGCAAATCAGTGGTGGGAAACTGCTACGTTTTACGTCCAAAGATTTTTGTTTCATCTACATGTGTACATCCACTGGATGTTTGTGGAGTTCTCTTTTCTAATTACATACAGAAAGATGCTGTTGATATTAATTGTTAATTAATATCAACAGCATCTTTTATATGAATTTCCAACTTTCAATAAAAAGTCATTTTTTACCATTTATAACTTTTCACAAGTTAGAAATAAAATGATCATTTAATGCAGTTTGTTTAGGATTTCTTCTGTAAAATTTTTTTTCATAAAAAGTGCCCCAAAATGTTATAAAGAGGGAATCGCATGACTTTTAACTCCTAGTTAACTCCAATTTAACAGGTATCTCAAATATCTGTTGTGAAGCCAGTGCCATAAGCTTCAAAATAAGGTGCCATTTACTGGAGTAATTAAACAGAGTAAAATCCTAAGTAATATTTTACAATACCTTATGTTATGTCATATGCTAACATAACGCAAAAATTTCTGCTGACAAGCCATACCAAACCATACCATAAGATTCAACCAAGTAGTTGGATGAATCTTGTAGCCAGGTGGTCCAGTGGCTAACGCATCGGTCTACACTACACAAATAACCCGCACATAAAAGAGAGAAGCTAACGACGACGTTCCAGTCACGGTATTGTGCCTTTTTGTTATTTATTCATCGGGCTACAGTTTTATAACTCTCTGATCGCGGGTTCTAACTCCGCCCGTGGTATGGTTTGTTTGCAATCGTGTCATTACGATTTCGTGAGTTCTGCTGACAGCCTTACTGGTCGTATAGAAAAATATTTGTCCTAACAAATTTTGTTAGAAGCCAGCTTGTAACAAGTAAATAGTTTTAAAATGTCATTTCATGGTTTAGCTCCTGGTCCGTCTAGCTTTTTTGGCTCACTTGTGAAGTCGATATTGTCGGAATGGACATAAACATATCTTACAGTTGTAATGAATAGTTTTGAAACCCGACAAGTTGAAGAATTGAGACATGCAACATATGGGAATCTTAAATGAAGAAACGTTTCGCCACACAGTGGCTTCATCAGTCCAATACAAAGCAGGAAGGTATAAGGAGAGGAGGAGTTTGAGGTAATCAGTCCCTCAACCTGTAGTTGATGTGTTCAGCCCATCAATCTTGTAGGAAGCACAACACAGGGCCAGAGAGATGGCTTATATATTGCAGTATCGCCTCTCAAGTGATATTCAGTTGTTGTAGCCTCGGTATTGTGACTTTTACTCTGAATGGGACAACGAAAAAATGAACTGGCGATTTGGAGACATATTTTAAAAGGAAATGAAGAATTAAATGCTCCAGAGAGTTAAGAGTCACAATGCCGTGACTGGAATAGTACACAGACAACCCGCGCTGACGACAACCAAACTTAAAACAACGTTTCGGTCCGACTTGGACCTTTGGTGACTTGTTTATATTCCAGTTCCACCGATATGTCGCCATAAGCCTCATTCTCGTATTTGCTGATTATTTATGAAATTAAATGCTTTCTTCTGTTTTTAGAAATATTAAAAGAGTAAAAAAATAATATTGGAAGTGATATTCATGAAATTATTAAAGATATTTGAAACAGAAAGTTACGAATCACTACGAACAAATATATTTTAATTATAATCGACGTGAAATTCTACGGTAAAATACCAAGTAAGACAGAGCTTTCTTACCTGTTCCTAATACTCAACTTGGAGGAAAATATCGATGAAATAAAAGATTATTTCTTATGGAGTGACGGTGACAATGATACAAACATTACATAAACATATTTGAAATTGAATTGGCCGGCGGCATCAGGTAATTCCCCTCAGGCTGACCCAAGATCTTCATCTTTCTGATGAAATTATCACATTTTCTCCTTTACACTCGTCCTCTGTCGCCCACATTTTTGTAAGAATGTTTCTGTCCAAATTGGATTTCTCGCTTTCATCCACAGTCTCCCCCCAGTCCCCTGTCCCCTGTCCCCTGTCCCCTGTCCCCTGTCCCAAGTCCCCAGTTCCCAGTCCCCAGTCACCTTCGCATCACACTTAAGTAGAGGATATAAATCCACTTCCTCCTTCTTCTACTTCAGTTTTTCTTTCTTCTCTTCCTCCGACATCCTCCACTTCCTCTTCGACCTCGTCCTCCTCCTCCACAACCACCTTCTTTTTTTTCTCCTCCTCCGTCTCCTCTACCGCCTCTTAATCTTCTTCCTCCTCCTTCGCCTCCTGTTCCTACTAATCCTTCTCTTATTCCTCTTCCCCTCCTGTTATTCCTCCTTTTCCACCTCCCTTTTTCTTCCCCGCCGCATCCACCTGCTTCCCCTCTCCTCCTCCTCCTCCCCTTCTTCCCACCCCCCTTCTCTTCCTCTTTCTGGTCATATTCCTCATTTTCTTACTCAGTTTTCTACCTTTATTAAAAAATATTGCCGTTCTCTTTCAACACCTCGTTCTTCTCTTCCTATTCACTGTATAGCCCTTGTGGTTTAGCGCTTCTTTTTGACTATAATAATAATCTCTTCCTATTCCAAGTTCTACTTTTCCTTATTTTCTGTGATCTTCATATTGTTCTCCTCTAACTCGTCATTATTTCCCCCGTGTTTTACACAGTGTCAAGTGCACACCTTCATAAGACGTAGACTAATTTATCACCAGCACTACAGTGATGTCCCAAATCATATTGTGATGGCTATTACAAAGCTGTTTACTATTATTGACCAAAAGAACAAACGGCAGCCTACACTCAGGGGGATGACCAGCTCAGTACCCACCAAGATGATCCATCTACTCCCAATGGATAAGATTGAGTACAAAACTCGCAAACCTAAACCATCCTTACAACATGTATAAGTGGAATACCTGCCAACCTGAATTAACCATACCCTAGTGATGATCAAACACACGCTCAACTTAATCATCCTTACAAACGAAATGACCCGTGGAACACCTGACAACCATAACTAGCCATACTCCAGAGATTACCAGTGGTATACATAACCTAAATCATCCAATTTGAAACCTGACCAATAGAACACATGGATGAGTAAGGATGGAAATATGGGAATAATTTAATAAACAAGCACAATAAAATATATTTTTTCGTTAGCTTCAGAATGATTTTTGCGAAATTATTGCATACACAAATTTTCGCTTTCTTTATTCAGCAAAAAGAGAGTTGCTATTTAAGCCCAAATGGTAAGTTTTACCTATTCAGCACGATATTATATATATATATATATATATATATATATATATATATATATATATATATATATATATATATATATATATATATATATATATATATATATATATATAGTACCCACGAAACGAGTGGTATTGATTAATAACAATGTTCTAGCCAAGGAGTCGAACTCACGCTGTTTTGGCCAAAACAGCGTGAGTTCGACTTCTTGGCTATTACAGTGTTGATATATATATATATATATATATATATATATATATATATATATATATATATATATATATATATATATATATTTATATATATACATATATGTATATATGCAATAAGATCACAGTGAACAGGTGATTTCAAAATATGCAAAACAACCACTCTGAAAGAATAGAGAAATTCCAAGCGCTTTCGTGACTACTCACATTATCAAGGAACTATGAAAGTGAAGCATCCAAGGAAGCTATATAAGGGGTCCGGCCAGCACCTCACTATCAGATCCCACAACGGTTAAACACGTGACGCGCGGCGAGCCAACTTGGATAGGTCCTTTGCACAACTCACCCCCAAGCTATTCTACCCAAGAAAATTTAAAAATTATTTGTCCAGTGTATTATTAAATTCTTCCCAAACTCTATTAATTATAAATGGATCTAATTTATATAAATCAAAGGAAATATTCATATTATTGTCAAAACTGCTTTTTATGAAACAAGATTCAATTATATTCCTGTCGACCATGGACTTGCTTGATACTACTTTCTCAACTTTTTGAAAATCAATTGGATGGTTAAAATCTCTTACATGAATAAATAGAGCATTGGAATCTTGTAAAAATCTCGAACTAAGATTAAAACAACATAAATATAGCATTAGAACTGGACAAGATTCCAATGCTCTATTTATTCATGTAAGAGATTTTAACCATCCAATTGATTTTCAAAAAGTTGAGAAAGTAGTATCAAGCAAGTCCATGGTCGACAGGAATATAATTGAATCTTGTTTCATAAAAAGCAGTTTTGACAATAATATGAATATTTCCTTTGGTTTATATAAATTAGATCCATTTATAATTAATAGAATTTGGGAAGAATTTAATAATACACTGGACAAATAATTTTTAAATTTTCTTGGGTAGAATAGCTTGGGGGTGAGTTGTGCAAAGGACCTATCCAAGTTGGCTCGCCGCGCGTCACGTGTTTTAACCGTTGTGGGATCTGATAGTGAGGTGCTGGCCGGACCCCTTATATAGCTTCCTTGGATGCTTCACTTTCATAGTTCCTTGATAATGTGAGTAGTCACGAAAGCGCTTGGAATTTCTCTATTCTTTCAGAGTGGTTGTTTTGCATATATATATATATATATATATATATATATATATATATATATATATATATATATATATATTTCAACAAGTCGGCCGTCTCCCACCGAGGCAGGGTGACCCAAAAAGAAAGAAAATCCCCAAAAAGAAAATACTTTCATCATTCAACACTTTCACCTCACTCACACATAATCACTGTTTTTGCAGAGGTGCTCAGAACACAACAGTTTAGAAGCATATACGTATAAAAATACACAACATATCCCTCCAAACCGCTAATATCCCGAACCCCTCCTTTAGAGTGCAGGCATTGTACTTCCCATTTCCAGGACTCAAGTCCGGCTATACAAAAATAACCGGTTTCCCTGAATCCCTTCACTAAACATTACCCTGCTCACACTCCAACAGATCGTCAGGTCCCAAATACCATTCGTCTCCATTCCTCCTATCGAACATGCTCATGCACGCCTGCTGGAAGTCCAAGCCTCTCGCTCACAAAACCTCCTTTACCCCTTCCTTCTAACCTTTTCGAGGACGACCCCTACCCCGCCTTCCTTCCCCTACAGATTTATACGCTCTCCATGTCATTCTACTTTGATCCATTCTCTGTAAATGACCAAACCACCTCAACCCCTCTTCAGCCCTCTGATTAATACTTTTAACTCTACACCTTCTTCTAATTTCCATATTCCGAATTTTCTGCATAATATTTACACCACACATTGCCCTTAGACAGGACATCACTGCCTCCAACCGCCTCCTCGCTGCTGCATTCACAACCCAAGCTTCACACCCATATAAGAGTGTTGGTACTACTATACTTTCATACATTCCCTTCTTTGCCTCCATCGATAACGTTTTTGGCTCCACATATACCTAAATGCACAACTCACCTTTTTTCCCTTATCAGTTCTATGATTAACCTCATCCTTCATAAATCCATCCGCCGACATGTCAACTCGCAAGTATCTGAAAACATTCACTTCTTCCATACTCCTCCTCCCCAATTTAATATCCATTTTTTCTTTATCTAAATCATTTGATACCCTCATCACCTTACTCTTTTCTATGTTCACTTTCAACTTTCTACTTTTACACACACTCCCAAACTCATCCACAAACCTTTGCAATTTTTCTTTAGAATCTCCCATAAGCACAGTATCATCAGCAAAAAGCAACTGTGTCAATTCTCATTTTGTATTTAATTCCCCATAATTTAATCCCACCTCTCTTCTGAACACCCTAGCATTTACTTCTTTTACAACCCCATCTATAAATATATTAAACAACTATGGTGACATTACACATCCTTGTCTAAGACCTACTTTTAGTGGGAAGTAGTCTCCATCTCTTCTACACAGTCTCTCTCTCACTGATATATATATATATATATATATATATATATATATATATATATATATATATATATATATATATATATATAAATATATATATATATATATATATATATATATATATATATATATATATATATATATATATATATATATCTCAGTGAGAGAGAGACTGACATATCCTTCACGTAGCCGACCCCCTACTCTCCGAACGTAAGCGCATTTGCGGAAGGGCGTCAGCTGATCATGGTGTCGTCTGTCATACTTCAGAAGGAAACTATGCCAGACATGAGGTGGTCAGTGACATCGTGAAACGAAGTCTCACTACAGGCTGTTGAACAGAAGAATAGGAACATCAGCTGAGGCCTGACGCGAGCCAAAAGTGTCCAGATGGAGTCGACATGCTACCCTGGAAGGATGGTAAGCAGATTGCATAGGACTACACCTGCGCATCTACGTTGGCGGACACCTACTTGCCATACTCTGAAACTGAAAATGGTGGTGTCGCCATTTCATGGAGATCCTTAAACCAAGAAGATCAACGAATAAAGTGGGCTGGCACCATGCTATAATTTCGTTCCAGTAGGGTAGGAGACCTTGGGAGCATGGAGCAACTGTCTCTTTCAGAGACTCGGCGTTGGGATTCAGAGGTACAATGCCAGCAGTATTTTGGGCATACTGCCTACCACCGGGAAGCTGGAAGAAGTACCTGAGGTATAAGCCATGCGATGCCGTTTATGATGTTCTCATTCTAATGTATTTTTGTTAATGTACATTGTTTTCAAATAAAGTTCATAGGGGTGGTAGGAAAATAAAATATTCAGACTTCTCCTGGGGTAATGCTGTTTTTCTTAAAGTACGTTTATTCTCTTCTCTGAGGATGATGAGCTCCTAGTCATTTCTAGAGGTGTTACCTCGGTACCTCTAGAACTGACTGGGAACTTGCCGATTAGGCCAAACTCCCTTAAAAATTAAACTTTTCTAAAAAAAAATTTTAACATTGATTTTTTTTATTAACGATGATATAATGATTTTTATTTTTGGGCCAAAATTAAGAAACGCCATCTAACCTCTCTAAAACAAAAATTTTTTTTATAGCTAAATTCTGCTGTATATATCATTGGTCACATTAAATATATTTAATATTTCATTAAATCTATGAAATATATTTGTTTCGTTATGCACTGATCGTTTTCCGCTAATTTATGCCAATAAAAATTTAATTCAGCTTATCTGGCAAAGTTAACCCCTGCGAAATAAACCAAACTTGACGATTCGTCTTATTACGCACGACAATAACTGTGCCCAGCCAGGAATAAAACCCAAGACATTTAGCCCGTGATCCAAGCTAATCTCTCGACTCCTTAAACGAATACTGAGCCCAGCAAGGAATAAAACCCAAGACATTTAGCCCAGGAGCCAAGCTAATCTCCCGACTCCTGAAACCACGTGACCAACATGCTACAAACGCCAGGGACCCAGCAAGTACGCTACGTCTGCCTCCTGGTGAGAGATTCGTGGCAGTAGATGCTTCAGGACTAATTTCCTTCCGTTCCCGTTTGGAATACCACTCTCAACGAGCAGTATATATATTAATACAGTCACAGAAAAAAATAAGCAAATACAATAATGTGTCCAGCCCGGAGTCGAACCCGATATTGCATACTCACATGACATTCAAAATTCTTTGATCGAATGGCTGTTTAGTTATTACAGAACCTTAGGCACAAATCAGTACTCAACATTAATCATTCCAACATTATTTTATTGATTAAAAGGTTCAAGACAGTGGTATTTCATTGACCAGTCCAACTTTGCTACAATGTCTGGAGAACTAAGTGATACTGCTGGTTATTGGTGAAAATGACGCAGACGAAGTAGTTCAGTTCGCATACAAGGTGGTGGAATCGGGAAATTACAGAAACGACTACCGAGAGCTCATTGCATTGTTTAACCTTTTCCATGGAGCAAGGCATCAAACACGACGGATGGCTAGTCTTGTACTGATTGATGACATTGATTTTTTCAGAAGCAGCTGGAGAATCTCTCTCCACAAGACAAAAGTTGAAGTAAACAACATGAGCGCGTTTACTCTGACTGTTTTTCTGAAAGCCTTGATCACAGCTGGGATTGCTGCAGCAGCGCCATTCAGTAATCAGCAGCTTCTTAAAAATGTTCATAATTACCACATTAAAATGAAAAAGTGTTGCACCTCTAAAATTTAAAGCTCAGTTGTGTTACGTGACCAAGAAAATGGTGGTATTGACGCTGTTTGATTTTTTCATTTCTCCATAGAACAGAGAGTCAAATTTGACCTCAATGGAAGAGAGGAAACTAACTTCCTGGCTCTCAAGCTTCTCCTGGCCCTCAAGCTTCTCCTGGCTCTCAAGCTTCTCCCAGGCCTCAAGCTTCTCCCAGGCCTCAAGCTTCTCCCAGCCCTCAAGCTTCTCCCAGCCCTCAAGACCAACCGCATGTCCCTGCTCGAAGGTTAGACAACCTGGGATTCAGTTGGACTTCTAATAGGCCTTTTGGATGGTGCGAAATATCGAGGTGGTCAACAATAATGCCGGAGGCTCTAACTCAGGAGCACAGCGGAAAACAACGTGAATGAAAAGCAACTCCAGTACGTATTGCATGCTGTCGACCAAAATCAAAAGAAATTTCATGAAGCTACAAAAAGTTCTCTGGGAAGTGGGCAACAATGAGTAGTGTGTCCAGCCACTTTCTGACAGTACGTTTAGTATGGAGATGTCAGTGACATAAAATGCAAATTTTGTGGACAGAGACGGAGTCATGCACTTAAACACAATATTTCAGTGTGTCAAAACATCCAACCTTTTAGAGACATCCAAGCAAACCTTACAACATATAAACAACTCATTGTTAAGGATAAGATGTCTGAAATCTTTAGATTGTTACCATTTTTTTGCATCGACTAGATAAACTATCTTTACGGAGATTGCGTCCCAGTTTTACCAATGTTTTGTTTTTGTGTTTTTATTTATCTAGTAGTAATAAGAAGGTAATTTTTTTAATTGTATTCCTTATTACCACTAAATGAGTTAATTGTAAAATTCGAAATGACTAATATTCCTTTTAATCAATGTAACAATGCTCAGTGGAGGTCTCACCAAGACCCATTGTGACATATGTAATCCTATTTTTCAGCGCTACGTGGGGATACACTAAACTTGCCGCTCAAGCGGCACAACTTAAAACTATGTGTATATATATAGAGAAGAGGAATCAAGAGTCGTTTTGTAGTTATTTCAGTCTTAAGAGCCACCCCTAAATATTATAAGAACATAAATTTTTTCTACATAATTTGGTCATGAAGTGGAATATATTTAGGCGTCGGGAGGGTAGAAATTCTATAACTGAATTTTCACCCCTATTAGACTGAGCCATCCTAACTTGTACCAAATCTTTCTCCTCTAATTCCATCCCTATACATCCTCATTAAATTCTTTATTATATAACTTGTGACTTGCTGATTTTTTATGTATAATAAAAACAATAATAATAATCTTTGCTACCTAGATTTATTAAAATACCCTGGAGAAAATTTTATAATAATTTTTTTTTTCGTAAAAACATTGTACCCCAGAAACTATCACCACTGCCACTCATCACCTCATCACCTACCATCACCACTGCCACTCATCACCTCATCATCACCTACCATCACCACTGCCACTCATCACCTCATCATCACCTACCATCACCACTGCCACTCATCACCTCATCATCACCTGCCACCACCATCACCACTGCCACTCATCACCTCATCATCACCTGCCACCACCATCACCACTGCCACTCATCACCTCATCATCACCTGCCACCACCATCACCACTGCCACTCATCACCTCATCATCACCTACCACCATCATCACTGCCACTCATCACATCATCACCTACCTTCACCATCACCATTGCCACTCATCACCTCATCACCTGCCACCACCATCACTGCCACTCATCACCTCATCATCACCTGCCACCACCATCACCACTGCCACTCATCACCTCATCACCTACCACCATCGCAGCCACTCATCACCTCATCACCTACCATCATCACCACTGCCACTCATCACCTCATCATCACCTACCTTCACCATCACCATTGCCACTCATCACCTCATCATCACCTACCTTCACCATCACCATTGCCACTCACCTCATCATCACCTACCTTCACCATCACCATTGCCACTCATCACCTCATCATCACCTACCATCACCATCACTGCCAATCATCACCTCATAACCTACCATCACCATCACTACTGCCACTCATCACCTCATCATCACCTACCATCACCATCACTGCCAATCATCACCTACCATCATCTCATCACCCACCATCACTACTGCCACTCATCATCTCATCACCTACCACTATCACCACTGCCACTCATCACCTCATCACCTACCATCACCATCACCACTGATACTCATCATCTCATTACCTACCATCACCATCACTACTGCCACTCATCACCTCCTCTCCTACCATCACCACCACTGCCGCTAATCACCTCATCACCATCACTACTGCCACTCGTCACCTCATCTACCACCACCATCATCACTGCCACTCATCACCTCATCACCTACCACCACTATCACCACTGCCACTCATCACCTATTCACCTACCACCACCATCACCACTGCCACTCATCGCAACATTACCTGCCAACACCATCATCACTGCCACTCACCTCATCATAACATACCACCACCATCACTGCCACTCATCACCTACCACCACCATCACCACTGCCACTCATCACCTCATCATCACCTACCACCCCTATCACCACTGCCACTCATCACATCACCTACCACCACCATCACTGTCACTAATCACCTCATCATCACCTGCCACCACCATCACCACTGCCACTCATCACCTCATCATCACCTACAATCACCATCACCACTGCCACTCATCACCTCATCACCTACCACCACCATCGCTGCCACTCATCACCTACCACCACCATCACCACTGCCACTCATCACCTCATCGTCACCTACAATCACCATCACCACTGCCCCTCATCACGTACCATCATCACTGCTACTCATCACCTCATCACCTATCATCACCATCACTGCCATTCATCACCTACTATCACCACTGTCACTCATCACCTTCCATCACCACTGCCACTCATCACCTCATCACCTACCACCACCATCACTGCCACTCATCACCTACCACCATCACCACTGCCACTCATCACCTCATCATCACCTACCACCACCATCACCACTGCCACTCATCACCTCATCATCACCTACCACCCCCATCACCACTGCCACTCATCACATCACCTACTACCACCATCACTGCCACTAATCACCTCATCATCACCTGCCACCACCATCACCACTGCCACCACCATCACCACTGCCACTCATCACATCTACCACCACCATCACCACTGCCACTCATCACAACATCACCTGCCAACACCATCACTGCCACTCACCTCATCATAACATACTACCACCATCACTGCCACTCATCACATCTACCACCACCATCACCACTGCCACTCATCACCTCATCATCACCTACAATCACCATCACCACTGCCACTCATCACCTCATCACCTACCACCACCATCGCTGCCACTCATCACCTACCACCACCATCACCACTGCCACTCATCACCTCATCGTCACCTACAATCACCATCACCACTGCCCCTCATCACCTACCATCATCACTGCTACTCATCACCTCATCATCTATCATCACCTATCATCACCATCACTGCCACTCATCACCTACCATCACCACTGCCACTCATCACCTCATCACCTAAAATCACCATCACCACTGCAACTCATCACCTCATCACCTACCACCACCATCACTGCCACTCATCACCTACCACCATCACCACTGCCACTCATCACCTCATCATCACCTTCCACCCCCATCACCACTGCCACTCATCACATCACCTACCACCACCATCACTGCCACTAATCACCTCATCACCTGCCACCATCACCACTGCCACTCATCACATCTACCACCACCATCACCACTGCCCCTCATCACCTACCATCTTCACTGCCACTCATCACCTCATCACCTAGCATCACCATCACCACTGCCATTCATCACCTCATCACCACCTATCATCACCATCACTGACACTCATCACCTACCATCACCACTGCCACTCATCACCTACCATCACCACTGCCACTCATCACCTACCATCACCACTGCCACTCATCACCCCATCATCACCTAAAATCACCATCACCACTGCCACTCATCACCTACCACCACCATCACTGTCACTCATCACCTACCATCACCACCTATCATCACCATCACTGCCACTCATCACCTACCATCACCACTGCCACTCATCACCTACCATCACCACTGCCACTCATCACCTACCATCACCACTGCCACTCATCACCCCATCATCACCTAAAATCACCATCACCACTGCCACTCATCACCTACCACCACCATCACTGCCACTCATCACCTACCATCACCACTGCCACTCATCACCTACCATCACAACTGCCACTCATCACCTCATCATAACCCAGCACCATCACTGCCACTCATCACCTCATCATCACCTACCACCTCCATCACCACTGCCATCACTACTGCAACTCATCACCTCATCATCACCTACCACCAGCATCACCACTGCCACTCATCACCTCATCACCTACCACCACCACTGCAACTCATCACATCACTTACCATCACCACTGCAACTCATCACATCACTTACCATCACTACTGCCACTCATCACATCAACACTTACCACCACTATCACCACTGCAACTCGTCACCTCATCATCACCTACCACAACCATCATCACTGCCACTCATCACCTCATCACCTACCACCATCATCACTGCCACTCATCACTTCATCACCTACCACCACCATCACCGCAACTCATCACATCACTTACCACCACCATCACCACTGCCACTCATCACCTACCACTACCATCACTACTGCAACTCATCACCTCATCATCACCTACCACCAGCATCACCACTGCCACTCATCACCTCATCACCTACCACCACCACTGCAACTCATCACATCACTTACCATCACCACTGCAACTCATCACATCACTTACCATCACTACTGCCACTCATCACATCAACACTTACCACCACTATCACCACTGCAACTCGTCACCTCATCATCACCTACCACAACCATCATCACTGCCACTCATCACCTCATCACCTACCACCATCATCACTGGCACTCATCACCTCTTCACCTACCACCACCATCATTACTGCAACTCATCACCTAATCATCACCTACCACCACCATCACTGCCACTCATCACCTCATCATCACCTACCACCACCATCACTGCCACTCATCACATCATCATCACCTACCACCACCACCACCATCACTACTGCAACTCATCACATCATCTACCACCACCATCACTGCCACTCATCACCTCATCATCACCTACCACTGCCACTCATCATCTCATCACCTACCACCACCATCACTGCCACTCATCACATCTACCACTGTCATCACTGTTACTCATCATCTCATCACCTACCACCACCACCAC
The DNA here is from genome assembly GCF_038502225.1 of Cherax quadricarinatus. Lineage (NCBI taxonomy): Eukaryota > Metazoa > Arthropoda > Malacostraca > Decapoda > Parastacidae > Cherax > Cherax quadricarinatus. Next base: position 31,924,341 of record NC_091328.1, read on the forward strand.
TGCCACTCATCACCTACCACCACCATCACCACTGCCACTCATCACATCATAACCTACCACCATCACTGACACTCATCACCTTATCACCTACCACCACCATCACCACTGCCACTCATCACCTCATCATCACTTACCACCACCACTGCCACTCATCACCTCTTCACCTACCACCACCATCACCACTTCCACTCATCACCTCATCACCTACCACCGCCATCACCACTGCCATTCATCACCTCATCACCTACCACCACTATCACAACTGCAACTCATCCCCTCATCATCACCTACCACCATCACCACTGCAACTCATCACATCATCACTTACCACCACCATCACCACTGCCACTCATCACCTCATAATCACCACAACCATCACCACTGCAACTCATCACCTCATCATCACCTAAAATCACCATCACCACTGCCACTCATCACCTCATCACCTACCACCATCACCACTGCCACTCATCACCTCATCATCACCTACCACCCCCATCACCACTGCCACTCATCACATCACCTACCACCACCATCACTGCCACTAATCACCTCATCATCACCTACCACCACCATCACTGCCACTCATCACCTCATCATCACCTACCACCCCTATCACCACTGCCACTCATCACATCTACCACCACCATCACCACTGCCCCTAATCACCTACCATCATCACTGCTACTCATCACCTCATCACCTATCATCACCTATCACCATCACTGCCACTCATCACCTACCATCACCACTGCCACTCATCACCTACCATCACCACTGCCACTCATCACCTCATCACCTAAAATCACCATCACCACTGCCACTCATCACCTCATCACCTACCACCACCATCACTGCCACTCATCACCTAAAACCATCACCACTGCCACTCATCACCTCATCATCACCTACCACCCCCATCACCACTGCCACTCATCACATCACCTACCACCACCATCACTGCCACTAATCACCTCATCATCACCTGCCACCACCATCACCACTGCCACTCATCACATCTAAAACCACCATCACCACTGCCCCTCATCACCTACCATCTTTACTGCCACTCATCACCTCATCACCTAGCATCACCATCACCACTGTCATTCATCACCTCATCATCACCTATCATCACCATCACTGCCACTCATCACCTACCATCACCACAGCCACTCATCACCTACCATCACCACTGCCACTCATCACCCCATCATCACCTAAAATCACCATCACCACTGCCACTCATCACCTCATCACCTACCACCACCATCACTGCCACTCATCACCTACCAACACTATCACCACTGCCACTCATCACCTCATCACCTACCATCACCACTGCCACTCATCACCTCATCACCATCACTACTGCCACTCAACTCATCTACAACCACCATCATTGCCACTCATCACCTCATCACCTATCACCAACATCACTGCCACTCATCACCTCATCACCTGCCACCACCATCATCACGGCCACTCATCACCTCATCTGCAAGCATCATCACTGCCACTCATCACCTCATCACCTACCATCACCACTGCCACTCATCACCTCATCATAACCTACCACCACCATCACTGCCACTCATCACCTCATCATCACCTACCACCACCATTACCACTGCCACTCATCACCTACCACCACCATCACTACTGCAACTCATCACCTCATCATCACCTACCACCAGCATCACCACTGCCACTCATCACCTCATCACCTACCACCACCACTGCAACTCATCATATCACTTACCATCACCACTGCAACTCATCATATCACTTACCATCACCACTGCAACTCATCACATCACTTACCATCACTACTGCCACTCATCACATCATCACTTACCACCACTATCACCACTGCCACTCATCACATCAACACTTACCACCACTATCACCACTGCAACTCATCACCTCATCATCACCTACTACAACCATCATCACTGTCACTCATCACCTCATCACCTACCACCATCATCACTGCCACTCATCACTTCATCACCTACCACCACCATCACTGCCACTCATCACCTCATCATAACCTACCACCACCATCACTGCCACTCATCACCTCATCATCACCTACCACCACCATTACCACTGCCACTCATCACCTACCACCACCATCACTACTGCAACTCATCACCTCATCATCACCTACCACCAGCATCACCACTGCCACTCATCACCTCATCACCTACCACCACCACTGCAACTCATCATATCACTTACTATCACCACTGCAACTCATCACATCACTTACCATCACCACTGCCACTCATCACATCAACACTTACCACCACTATCACCACTGCAACTCATCACCTCATCATCACCTGCCACAACCGTCATCACTGCCACTCATCACCTCTTCACCTACCACCACCATCACTGCAACTCATCACATCACTTACCACCACCATCATTACTGCAACTCATCACCTCATCATCACCTACCACCACCATCACTGCCACTCATCACCTCATCATCACCTACCACCACCACCATCACTGCCACTCATCACCTCATCATCACCTACCACCACCACCACCACCATCACTACTGCAACTCATCACCTCATCACCTACCACCACCATCACTGCCACTCATCACCTCATCATCACCTACCACTGCCACTCATTATCTCATCACCTACCACCATCACTGGCACTCATCACATCTACCACTGTCATCACTGTTACTCATCATCTCATCACCTACCACCACCACCACTGCCACTCATCACCTACCACCACCATCACCACTGCCACTCATCACATCATAACCTACCACCATCACCACTGACACTCATCACCTTATCACCTACCACCATCACCACTGCCACTCATCACCACTTACCACCACCACTGCCATTCATCACCTCATCACCTACCACCACCATCACAACTGCAACTCATCCCCTCATCATCACCTACCACCATCACCACTGCAACTCATCACATCATCACTTACCACCACCATCACCACTGCCACTCATCACCTCATAATCACCACAACCATCACCACTGCAACTCATCACCTCATCATTACCTACCACCATCATCACTGCCACTCATCACCTCATCACCTACCATCACCACTGCCACTCATCACCACTTACCACCACCATCACAACTGCCACTCATCACCTCATCATCACCTACCACCATCATCATTACTGTCACTCATCACCTCATCACCTATCACCACCATCACCACTGCCACTCATCACCTCATCATCATTTACCACCACCATCATCACTGCCACTCATCACCACTTACCATCACCACTGCCACTCATCACCTACCACCACCATCATTACTGTCACTCACCACCTCATCACCTACCACCGCCATCACCACTGCCATTCATCACCTCATCACCTACCAACACCATGTTGCAACCCCTGAATGGGTTACAATGTATATGATGTATATTATGTATATAATGTATATTACCTTTTCATATAATTTTATATTGCTTATATTTGCGATAATAGCTAAATCGTAAATATATTACTTTATATTATTTGACTTAGTTATGTTGTTAAGTTGGATGTAATACATGTATTATGTGCTCAAACTTCAAGTCTTGATTGTCTAACTACTGTAATTATCGCTTGTGGCTCGTTACTCTGCCGGCTTCTCGTTGTTGCTGGGCAGCAATTGTCCACAGAGCTATCACGTGATCGAGAGGGGGTGTACGCACCTCGCCTGAAGTATTCAGTCTGGTCTAGACTCGCTTGGTGGTTGGACGTATTCTAGACATGACTAGCCTAAATCTCCCTTATTGGCCCTTGTTGAAAGATCGTCACTTTCTTATTATTGTTGTTAGTTCTGGAGACTCTGTCCACAGAACATGCAGACTTAGTGATTTTCGACGTTGTATTGAGGTTGTGTGTCGCATAGACACTCTAAGCAACTCAGGTCTTCAGCTGTAGCTTCTGACCTAATTTGTACTGGTATCTGTGTACTGTCACAGTCGGGGATTTTCTTATGCTGAACTTAGATTCAGTAGTATGGGAGTTTGGTGACTTTTGTGGAGGATCTGCAGATGGTCCCTACTTAGTGTCGTTATATTATCTCCTTGATCATGATTGTGTCGCAGTTGCTTGTTATATTGCTATTGGACTTAGAATTTGTTTTATTGTTCAAGCAGACTGTTCTGATTGCCAGTCGGTCAAGAACTTAGTTTATGAGAGGACTTTGTCAGTCACTTGTTTAAGTCTAGTCGAGTCGTGAGACATAGCGAACTACACACACACAAACGAACTTAAACACATGCACGCAAACTTATTTGTATATTGCATTGTTAAATGTTAATGTACCAGGCGGTACTTAAGAATTATAAATGTGATATGTTCTTTCAGTACAATAATACTGTTCACGAGAGAAGTGATTATTATTATTTTGATTACTGTGATTAATTTAATTTAATTTGATATTCGCCTAGACAACTTAATTATTAATAAATTTATTAAATTTTAATTCCTCTAGTTAGTAGTCTACCAGTTGTAATCCTGAAGCACTATTGAATCATACTGAATTCTAATGGATAATTGGACAAGGATACTGACTAATTGTTACGAAAACCCAGTAACAGGCTGGATGCTAGAAGGGCAGTCCTTTCTAGTATTCACTGGAGATCTCTAAGCTTTTAGAATCGCGTTTTTTGTAACACCATCACCACTGCCACTCATCACCTCATCATAACCTACCACCACCATCACTACTACCTCATCATCACCTCCCACCACCATCACCACTGCCACTCATCACATCATCACTTACCACTACCATCGCCACTGCAACTCATCACTTCACCTACCACCACCACCATCACCACTGGTGCTCATCTCTTCATCACCCACCACCACCATCACCACTGCAACTCATCATCTCATCACTTGCCACCGCCATCATCACTGCAACTCATCACCTCACCTGCACCTACCACCACCATCACTGCCACTCATCACCTCATCATAACGTACCACCACCATCACTATTGCCACTCATCACATCACCTACCACCACCATCACCACTGCCACGCATCACCTCATCATAACCTACCACCACCATCACTGCAACTCACCACCTCATAACCTACCACCACCATCACTACTGCCACTCTTCACCCCATCATAACCTACCACTACCATCACTATTGCCACTCTTCACCTCATCATAACCTACCACCACCATCACTACTACCTCATCATCACCTCCCACCACCATCACCACTGCCACTCATCACATCATCACTTACCACCACCATCGCCACTGCAACTCATCACTTCACCTACCACCACCACCATCACCACTGGTGCTCATCTCTTCATCACCCACCACCACCATCACCACTGCAACTCATCATCTCATCACTTGCCACCGCCATCATCACTGCAACTCATCACCTCACCTGCACCTACCACCACCATCACTGCCACTCATCACCTCATCATAACGTACCACCACCATCACTATTGCCACTCATCACATCACCTACCACCACCATCACCACTGCCACGCATCACCTCATCATAACCTACCACCACCATCACTGCAACTCACCACCTCATAACCTACCACCACCATCACTACTGCCACTCTTCACCCCATCTTAACCTACCACTACCATCACTACTGCCACTCTTCACCTCATCATAACCTACCACCACCATCACCACTGCCCCTCATCACCTCAACTACCATCACTACTGCCACTCATCGCCTCATCATCCACCACCATCACTACTGCCACTCATCACCTCATCATCACCTACCACCACCATTGTCAGCATAGTTGTTGATCCCCTACGTGTGTCGTATAGCTTATCTGAGTATCATAGTACCATCCATATGTTTTACATACTTGACCCCTTGCTAGGCTCAGTGAGTAGCTTGTGTGACGTCACGTGATGCCGTTGTGAGCGCTTTGCTCCTGTTTTCATCCTCACTCTGTGCTTAGGTCTACAACAGGTGACACAGGCAGGCTGGGCTCTTCCTTTCACACTCTAATATAAGTGTTACCATCCAACAAGTGTGTGTTTAACTCCAACCATCACATCTCCACGAACCCTCACAACAAATGGTTGCAGCGGAGGGCTCGTAATTCTGACGATTACAGCGATTTCTGGAGATAAATTTCTACTGAGCTGGTCGCCATTTCCTGACGCCTAGGCCTGCCGAGATGAGTGACGCTTCATATCCCAGGCTAGCACCCACCACTACTTCCTGGTCAGTCTTTGTGTCTTTTTTGCTTATTTGCATTACATCCGAGGGGTTGACCCGGGCTTGCAAATTTAGCCAAGCCACCAAGCCAGTCTGTGGGAGCGAGTCAGCCCTACACCATCCAGCCTGTCTTAAGTACCAGCCTTGCTTGCTAAGCCAGCTTTCCACCCCTGCTGTGCTCTTTGTTATAAATTCTCAAGCCAGTCTGTGTGAAGGGTTAAGCCAAGCAAGCCAGCAACTAACTCAGGTGACTAACCCGGTACTCAAGCAAGGCACGTTTGTACAGCCTTCTCCATCGCTCTGTGCTTCAAGTTCCAAACCATTCTGAGTGTTTTATAATCCCTGTGGTGTTGTGGTATATTGTGGGCTTTTAAGCCAGCCTTAGAATATTTTCGTGCCTAGTGTGGGTGTACCCAGAAAATGGGGCTTACGCTGCTTATCCACTGCACTGCCTCACTCACCCACACCTACCACCACTTTTGTCCCCTTATAACGGGTCCTAGCTCCATATTTTACAGACCACATAGGGGGTCAAGACGCAAGATTGTTCCTTTGTCCCTGTGCACCAACAAAAAAGCCTCCTGTGTGAGTTTATCGTCGATTTAAGTGCAGATTCTTCGAGACTTTGCAGTGTTGGGAGTAGTGGAGAGCCACACCAGCAACGACTACCCTTCTCTATCACCACTACCCTAATTCTTCACCAACGTCACTACAGTGATAAATAATATTTTTTATAGAGACATTTGCGAGTGTTGAGACAATTTTTCAGTGACTCTTGATTAGACTGTGTTCATTATATCCTGTTTGCAATATTTTTTTTCTTCTTTCCTCAATGTTTAATTTTCGTGCTTTATTTTATGTCTGTTGTGTTGTAATTCTTTTTTTTATATACGTGAAGTAAGTGCTTTTCCGTTTTTCCCTGTTGTGTGCAATATATAAGCAGTATAAACTTGTGTTTACACTTCACAGTTATCGTGTGTTCACAGTATTGTGCTCCTTGCCTAATAATTTATACAGTGAAGTAATTCAGTAACATGTTATCTTATATTCTGCATCACAACTCAGTGTTGTCTCAGTTATTTTTTTTTCTCCCAGTATTTGTGTCCTTGCTGAATTTTTTTTTATTCATTTCCCATTTTTCTGTGTGTTGAACATTCTTGTGTTAATTCTTTTCATTTAGCAGTGTCTAATTTGTCTTATCTCCACAGACAATAGTGCCATTATTTTATTTGAAGCAAGAGACTTATTTTCCAATTTTTGTCAACACAAGCCTCATTGCAAGAAAATTTTCATAGTATTGTGCACATATTGCTGTGTTGTGTTCTACATTATTGTAAGTGTTAACCTTTCTTAGTTTTGTATTTTATGCCCTCTATTATTTTTTGTCATATTTTATTGAACAAATTCACTCTTAGTGCAATTTTTTAAACTTCTTTTTAAGGTAAATCATTATTTTGCTTGTCCAGTGTTTGCTTAAGCTGCAATTAAGAGTTAGTGTTCAATCAGTTCATTCCTTGATAATATTTTTGTTTGTTGCTCTTGTAAACTGCATTTTCTTGTGTAATTTTTATTATTGCAGTATTGCCTCATTTTGCAATGATTCTTGTGCAAATATTGTGCTGCCATTAAATTTTTTCTTTCGGAAATTTTTTTTTTACTGTTGTGCTGTGCAGTACTTTTAATTAGTAATTGTTATTTGCAATAGTGTTACAGTTTATCTCAGTGCAATATTTTGTGATTTCAGTTTCACATTCCTTGTTCTGTGTATAATATTTTATTTGTGCCATTTTTTCATTTTAGTGAATTGATTTCCCAGTTTGTTTTAATTTTGCACAAGATGTATTGATTCCATTTTATCATTTTTTTGTTTGATTTATCATTTATTGTTGAATTTCTTTATTGAATTGAGAGTAAAGACAACTCACTGTGCCATTAATTCAATTTAAAGTAAATTCGAGTAAATTTGATTTGAGTAAAGTACAATTTCTCTTGATTATCAAAGTGTTGCTTATCCAGTTGAGTATTTTTTATATGCAAGTTTTCCTTGCTCTACAGTGTGACTTGTTAATTTTTTCTTATGCAGAATAGTTAAGCATTTTCTCCCAGTTTAGCTTTACTGTGTCATATATTCTGTTTATTATTCTTGCTTTTATGTCCTTAAGTTCCCTGAGAAGATGTCCCAGTCACTTATGTTTGCTCACTTAGTACATCATGCCAGTTGAAGTAAATATGAATCAGTCCAAACTCCTAATATCCCCTTACTGACTGAAAGACAATACCTAGCTAGACAATGTGTTTGTTCTCCCAGCTTGTATTTGAGATTCGTTAGTGCTGCAGAATGTTAAGTTCAGATTAAGTTCCTATAGATCCGTGAATTACTTATAGCCGAGCGGTCAGGCACTAGTAACTCTGTCACTCCCATCCGTGTTCCACCTACACCTTCAGATATGCAGGATAGTTTTCCGTTGCCTCAAGTGTCTGAGGACACTCAGACTGCCTTGAGTGCTCAGCCTATCCCTGCATTGTCTGCTAGTTCAAGTAGTAGTTTCTCCACAGGGGACGCCTTGTCGGAAAACGATTACTTGAAGCTAGTAATGCCATCTCTTGTTGATGTCACATGCCGTCTGCAGAAAGACGTCTCTGTCGTGTCTGTCGCGGCTAGAGGAACAGCCAACATGGCCGACGTGGCAGGTTGTGTAGCGGGCTAGCTGCGGGATTTTCAAGGATAGCTCCTGGTCAAAGAGGCTGACCAGGTCCCTACTTAACAGAACTCAGTGTGAACGCTTTGAGAAGATACCAGAGCAGCGAACGGACTTCCCAGTGCATCATTTCAGCGTAAATAGTTGAAGTGTTGTGCAGAAGGTTTGGTGTTGTCGAGTCAGGACCAGTCAGCGCCTCCCCCCCTCTCCGCTGGGGGGGAGGGGGAGGGCGTGTGTAGTAAACAGTGACCCTCTCATAACGCCTCGCCCCTGCCCGTCTCCCCCGCCTCACCCACCCAACTCCCAGCGCCACCCCATCTCTAGAGGGTACTTCTCCCCTAACCCACGATGTCAGCGATGGCACTGCAGGGAGTGCCGGGCTCACAGGAACTTCCACTACAGGGACAGCATCGTGGAGTTCGACCGCGAGGCAGCTGTCAGGTGTGCCACAGGCAGTGTGTACTCAGTTCCTCAAGCTTCAACATCCGTGCACACGAGGGCCTGGGATCTTCAGTCAACTTGGCGTCCACCAGGACGTTGCCATGTCCCTAGGACAGCTCTCCATCGGGCTGCTAACGGAGCCACTGGCTTCTTGGACCTCTTGGGGAGGGTCGATGGTGCTCGTGCAAGCAGCAGATCCCGGGGCAACTTGCTGCTGTTTGCAATGGCTGTCTGCCGAGGAGAGACAGGCACCTAGCAACATCTGTTGTTGGGGCAATGGATGAATTCCCTGCTATGTTTGTCAACTGCTCATTACTCTGTAATTTGTCTATGATTGTAATCATGTGATAACGTGTTTATCATTCATTACCTTTGAAACTTGTCATGATTGTGACCAGCTCTACCTGGAGCTCATTACCTTTGTAAATTCTCATGATTAATGTGTTTATGATTCATTACCTTTGCAATTATTCATGAGTGTGACCAGCTCTACCTGGAGCTCATTACCTTTGTAACTTGGTCATGATTATGACCAGATCTAGTTCATTACCTTTGTAACTTGCTCAGCTATCAAAACTTTGGAGTCCAGTCCCTGGACCAATTATGTACCTCTGTAATCTTTTGACTACCGCCCACAGGATGGGTATGGGGTGCATAATAAACATATTAAACTAACTGTCGCGGCTAGTGTACTCACTAGTGTCTGTTGGTGTTCCTAGTGTTCCAGATGGTGATCCCATCCTAATTGACAGTAATTCTTGCAATGTACAAAGTTGTTTCTCGAGTAATCTTCATGTTAACGTTTGTAAGCGTAGTCTCTGTCTAGTTGATATCTCGTGTCACTGTGTGCGACTCAGATTGAATACCAGTATTGTTGATGGTGTTCATTTCTTTTCCTCTGTGCTTGCAGTGAGAGATAGTAGATCCTTTCTCCCTTGCTCATGTTGCGTGTTATAGTGTTACTTTTTTCAACTGGGAAGAGTCATCCACTCCGAGTTTCTTCATTCCTTCAGTAAGAAAGAACCGATCCCTTGTGGTCTGGTGGAAGATCTTATTCTGACTGTGAGGTCACCAGCACTCATTAGTGACTTTGTCATGAGTCAAGAATTACTCTATCGCACAGCCGAGTTGGGTACTCCAAGCAGAAGGGTTTACCAATTAGTAATTCCACAGTCACTAGTGAATGTAGCTGTATCTTTTGTAGATACTTGTTCAGATCTCCCTCAGTCAAGGCATGTGTTAGCCATTGCAAAGGAATTTGATCCTCCCAAAGACGATAACCATTCTGCATATGTAAATCTTACCCTCACAGAGTTGGGTTTAAATGTACATAGCCTGTATAATTGGATGAATGAAGAGTCCACTGTGTGTTTATTATTAGCTGATCAGTTTTTCAGAATTTTTCTTTTTTTTGTGTGTTCACGTTCCCTCCGAATTCTGAGAATATAGCAGTAATGATCTGTGCGCGGCAGATCTGCCTTTGCTGTTAATTTACTTTCACCTCTGTAAATATATATTTATTCTTCCTCAGAATCCGTAGAGTGCATGAATACAGAACAATCAATCAATTCCATCCTTTATTATACCATGATTTGCTCTTATAATTCGTAATGCATTACGTTAACACTCATTATGTTAACATCCATTACAATACTATCCTTTAGTTCTAAGTTACATATGTCTTTGTTACTGTAGAGAATCAGCCCAGAGCCCCCTGCCTGTTCAGCCTATAGCGTACTATTGTATGTCGAGACGACATACGTAACATGGCCGAGCTGTTAGTATAGTTGCTGATCCCCTACATGTGTTGTATAGCTTATCTGAGTATCATAGTACCATCCATATGTTTTACATACTTGACCCCTTGCTAGGCTCAGTGAGTAGCTTGTGTGACGTCACGTGATGCCGTTGTGAGCGCTTCGCTCCTGTGTTCATCCTCACTCCATGCTTAGGTCTACAACAGGTGACACAGGCAGGCTGGGCTCCTCCTTTCACACACTGCTAATGTAAGTGTTACCATCCAACAAGTGTGTTTAACTCCAACCATCACATCTCCACGAACCCTCACAACACCACCACTGCCACTCATCACCTCATCATCTACCATTACCATCACCACTGCCACTCATCACCTCATCATCTACCACCACCATCATCACTGCCACTCATCACCTCATTATAATGGGTTTGTTTTGGTAGCGGGGTGTGAATGATACGTCTTCGGAGGCTTCTTACTTTATTGTTAATGTCGTGGTGGGTACACAGGCTTGTGTTGTGCCCATGGCCCGGGCAGGGCCATCCCACGAGAGAGAGCTGGGAGTACTTGTGTGTTGCTGCTAGGCCGCTGCGTGAGTGAGAGTGAGGCAAGTCTGGGCATACTGAAGTGGCAAGGCCTATAGGTGGCAGTACCAGCAAGATGCGAAATATGAACTAAGCTGGCAGACAGCATGGGGCTGTCTGTGCAGACAGTACAGGTTGTCTACATACGCTCGGCCAACTACCGCGCGTCGTCCCGACGCGACAATACTGGTGGTAAAGGAAACTCGGTCTCTCTCTCGTAAGAACAGGGCACAGAACACAAAATAAAAACACATATATACATATGGACATGGAAAAAAAACTTCCTACAGGGAGGGAAGAAAAAAAACATGTGGGGTGTGCTAAACATCGTGGTCAAAGGCAGTGAGCGTCGAAGGGCATCACTGCACGCATTCCTGCGTCTGGACAGATACTGCAACACGTCCAGACTGCAACACGGGAGACATCGCTGCGGCTGAGCTGTGACGTAACAGGTTACGGTCTCCTCTGGAACGGTGAAGCAGACATCGTAGGAGTCGCTGCAGGTTTTCACTCAACCTGGGGCACAACATGCTGGTGCCCTCGAGTGAGGCGTCGACAAAACTCGGCAACTGTGCAGGACTTCTGGCAAGCAACTCAGGAGGACACTTCTCGACTGGTACTGTCGCTGGGCTGTCACTGCCGGCGAGCGTGGAGTGAGTTGTGGAGCGAGTCGTGGCAGAGACGACTGGGCGAAACATCTGGGAGTCGTAACATCATACACCAGACTGCAGTGAGAGAGCTAGCAGTCAAAGTGACATCTTCTATGTGCAGGCTGCTCAATGAAGCTTGTGACACGAGGCTGACACAGAGCCTGCCGACAGGCCTGACTGCGGCTTGACGAGTATCATCTCTCGACAGTTGGAGTTATAGCAGAGGTTAGTCTAAGCGTCCCCAGACTTGTTTCTCTACATATAACTGCACTCTGAAGGTCTGGAGGTGAAGTGAAACAAATCTCGATGGGAATCGTAGCAGGTACGATTCTGCAGAACATCACGAGCGATGAGCATAAAAGCTTTCTGTACAAGACGGTTCGGTCACTCGGAGCTGTCTTGACATCAGCTGTCAAACGTACTGGTCACACGGGTGACTTAGCACAGTGGTGCTACTCAGGTCTGGCTCAGACCTCACTGGACACATGGAAACTTTAAAAACACACCGCGGTACAACATGGCTTAAACTAGCAAATGATACTTTTCTGTGCATAAAACTGACTAAGACATACTAAAATGTGAGAACACTGACTGAGAGGAATTAATTAACACACGACATATATTTTCTCTCAATCTTCTCGACAATACGGAAATAATTACTAGAAACACTCGATGTGACATCATGTGATGTCAGGCATGATGTCGCGAGGTGATGTCAGCAGCACTGTGATGTCAGCAGACATCTCGAGGTGACGTCAGCAGATATCTCGAGGTGACGTCAGGCAGACATCGTGAGGTGACGTCAGCAGACATCTCGAGGTGACGTCAGCAGACATCTCGAGGCGACGTCAGCAGACATCTCGAGGCGACGTCAGCAGACATCACGAGGTGACGTCAGCAGACATCTCGAGGTGACGTCATGAAGTCGGGCAGCATCGTGGGTGACATCAATGTGATGCAGGCAGCAGACCACAGCATGTGGCCTGGGACATCTGGTAACTCACGTGGCTGGTAGATCCACGTGACATCGCCCACACCCACGTGGCATCCCGATCCACGTGGCGTCGTGATCTACGTGGCATGCTGGTCCACGTAGCTTTGAGTGGCCTCGGGCACTCGGATACACAGCTCTGGCAATGAATTCACATGGAAAACAGCAGAAAACACAGCAGAGGGAGTGGGCAGTGGGCAGTGGTGAGTGGTGTATGGTAGATGGGTGAGCGTGAGTAGGGCGAGCATGGGCAAGGTGAGGAACAGCCACTTCCTCTCCTCTCCTCTCCTCCCCCACCCACAAACACGTGGAGAAGCTCACACTGGAAACAGAAATCACCACAAAACTCACCTCTGGCTTGCTGAAACAGCTGTGCTGAGCTGAACAACAACAACAGCATACAAGTGACGCTGAACACGTGACTTGAGAAACAGCGTGGGACACTGTAGCGTGGGACGCTGTAGCGTGGGGTCACTGTGACGCCACTTACAATTCTCGGAGAATTTCGGCAAATTTCGGCCTGGATCCTGCTTGTACCTGTGTCTGGATGCTCAAACGTGCAGACACGACATCAGGATAACTCGTTGAGAGATGGATGCTTCTTGTGTAGGGTGATGAAGTGAAGATGACTTTATTCCTCTTCCTCCCTCTCTCCAGGCAAACACAACTGCTGCGAGCACCGCTGTCACCATTTTTAATGAGTTTGTTTTGGTAGCGGGGTGTGAATGATACGTCTTCAGAGGCTTCTTACTTTATTGTTAATGTCGTGGTGGGTACACAGGCTTGTGTTGTGCCCATGGCCCGGGCAGGGCCATCCCACGAGAGAGAGCTGGGAGTACTTGTGTGTTGCTGCAAGGCCGCTGTGTGAGTGAGAGTGAGGCAAGTCTGGGCATACTGAAGTGGCAAGGCCTATAGGTGGCAGCACCAGCATGACGCGAAATATGAACTAAGCTGGCAGACAGCATGGGGCTGTCTGTGCAGACAGTACAGGTTGTCTACATCACCTACATCACAACTGCCACTCATAACCTACCACCACCATCACATCATCTACCACCCCCTACCACCACCATCCTCACTGCCACTCATCACCTCACCTACCACCACCATCACAACAGCCACTCATCACCTCATCACTTACCACCACCATCACAACTGTCACTCATCACCTCATCACCTACCACCATCACTACTGCCACTCATCACCTCATCACCTACCACCATCACTACTGCCACTCATCACCTCATCACCTACCACCACCATCACAACTGCCACTCACCACCTCATCATCACCTAACACCATCACAACTGCCACTCATCACCTCATCACCTACCACCACCACAACTGCCACTCATCACCTCATCATCACCTAACACCATCACAACTTCCACTCATCACCTCATCACCTACCACCATCACTACTGCCACTCATCACCTACCACCACCATCACTACTGCCACTCATCACCTCATCATCACCTACCACTCACCAACCCACTACCACCCACCATCAACCCACTACCACCCACCATCAACCCACTATCACTCACCATCAACCCACTACCACCCACCATCAACCCACTACCACTCACCATCAACCCACTACCACTCACCAACCCACTACCACCCACCATGAACCCACAACCACTCACCATCATCCCACTACCACTCACCATCATCCCACTACCACTCACCATCATCCCACTACCACTCACCATCCCACTACCACTCACCATCATCCCACTACCACTCACCATCAACCCTCTACCAGTCCAACCCCTACCCTCTACTACCTCAACTATTCAATTTACATGTCACTAATGGCTCCATATCATCTTCCTCTCTACCCAACTTCCCTTTCTACCCCCACTGTACCACCTGCATCTCACCATCTACTCAACATGCATTTCGTCACCTATTCAATCTGCATATCTTTACCCCTTCTCATCCACTTCATCTCATAACCTCCTCCACCTTCCCTATCATCTTTCTCACCTCCTCCACCTTCCATATCATCTTTCTCACCTCCACCTTCCCTATTATCTTTCACACCTACTACACTTCTACATTCCAGCTATTTTATCCTCACATTAACTCCACCTCTGCAGTCATCCTCCAAATGGAACGCACCCGAATACCTACTCCGCACCTACCCAGCTTCACCCAGGATTCATCTCCTCACTCCACTTGTACCTCCACAACCCTCCATAAGGAACAGCACTACCGGTTCCTCAGTGATGAAAATGAGATCGATTAACAAAAATTGAGCAGAGTCTTATATTCTCCCTGAGCTTTATATCCAATCGTGCAAATGCAATTGCTGGACTAAACGACTCCCAGAGGCACCCCAGACACGTGCTGGTCTTGAGTGATAGCAATGTTTGACACTTCTGTTCCATCCGACCATCCCTCCCTTACTTTTAATAGCAATGTTTCACACTTCTGTTCCATCCTACTATCCCTCCCTTACTTTTAATAGCAATGTTTCACACTTCTGTTCCATCCTACTATCCCTCCCTTACTTTTAATAGCAATGTTTGACACTTCCCCATTCTACTATCCCTCCCTTACTTTTACCAGTGCATCTATCCCGTGCCCCTCCACCCAACCCTCCTGTTCTATCCTATCCTCGCCTCACTCCCAACTACTGCCCCTTCTGTGCCCCTCATTTCCACCTTTTTCTATACTCTATTTCCTTCTATGTCTTTTCCAACGCCTCTCTCCTGCCTGCATTTTCCAGCATTATCCTATTTCCTTATCCCGAGGGAGGTGAGATGACAGTAAAGAAGAGGAGAGAGAAAAGGCTGTTCAAGATGACAAAAAGAAGGAAAATGCGTGGAAGTAACCTAGGAAAATTCGAAGGGAAAGCTAAGACACATCCTAACATAATCTAACAATAATCTAACATATTCTATCGTGAAAACACTCATCCATCCTTATCTAATCTAGTCTATGAAAAGCAATTCTAACTCATTCTAATATTACCTATCATAACCTAACCTATCATAACCTAACCTAACATATCCTAACTTAACCTAACCTAACCATTCCTAACATAATTTAATATGCCCAAAGCTAAATAACTCTACAGTATCAAACAATTATTTGTTAAAAATACATGAAAGAATATATGCCAAAACTAAAGAGTTTGCGGAAATGAATGTAAGAATTGAAGAAACTAATAAATAACAAAGAGGAAAACAAAAGGGGAAGAGGGATAGACAGATGTATGTCAGAGTAAATGTGTATGGAAGTAAATATGTTTGGAGAAATAAGGAAGGACGCGAAAGTGAGGTAATACACAAATAACCCGCACATAGAAGAGAGGATCTTACGACGACGTTTCGGTCCGACTTGGACCATTTACAAAGTCTTTGTAAATGGTCCAAGTCGGACCGAAAGGTCGTCGTAAGCTCCTCTCTTCTATGTGCGGGTTATTTGTGTATCGTTCCAGTCACGGTATTGTGCCTTTTTTGTTATTTAAGAGAGGTAATGCAGAGGAGCTGAATAACAAATAAAAGAACTATATAAATTAAAAACATATAACAGAGGAACACTGCAGAAGGCCTACTGGCCCATGCAAGGCAGGTCCTTAGTACATAGTCCATCATATTAAGGGTAACGATTATAGCAGGAGTGGAGAAATAAGAATGGCAAGCGAAAAGAAAGATTCGTGAGAGAGAGAGAGAGAGAGAGAGAGAGAGAGAGAGAGAGAGAGAGAGAGAGAAGATGGGAGATATTATTGGGAAACGATAAACTCATGAAGATAATGGAATACCTTTCCTAAAGTCAGAGAAGAATGTCACACATGAACTGGGCGTCGTAAAGTCATGATTTCTCGACAGAGGTCAGGATAGGCTGGGCTGCATTACCTGCAAATTCTTGATATAATTTTCATATAATTAGCCGACAAAAATAAAACTGTAAAAATGGTTATGGTGGAAGTTGCAGTAGCAGAGGTGGTAGTTTCAGTAGCTGTGGAGGTAGTCGCAGTAGCTGTGGTGGTAGTTACAGTAGCACTGGTGGTAGTTTCAGTAGCTGTGGAGGTAGTTGCAGTAGCTGTGGTGGTAGTTGCAGTAGCTGTGGTGGTAGTCGCAGTAGCTGTGGTGGCAGTTGCAGTAGCTGTGGTGGTAGTTACAGTAGCTGTGGTGGTAGATGCAGTAACTGTGGTGGAAGTCGCAGTAACTGTGGTGGTAGTTGCAGTAGCTGTGGTGGTTGCAGTTGCTGTGGTGGTAGTTGCAGTAGATATGGTGGTAGTTGTGGTAGTTGCAGTAGCAGTGGTGGCAGTTGCAGTAACTGTGGCGGTAGTTGCAGTAACTTTCGTGGTAGTTGCAGTAGCTGTGGTAGTAATTGCAGAAGCTGTGGGGGTAGTTGCAGTAGCTGTGGTGGTAGTTGCAGTAGCTGTGGTGGTAATTGCAGAAGCTGTGGTGGTTGTTGCAGTACCTGTGGTGGTAGTTGCAGTAGCTGTGGAGGTAGTTGCAATAGCTGTGGTGGCAGTTGCAGTAGCTGTGGAGGTAGTTGCAGTACCTGTGGTGGTAGTTGCAGTAGCTGTGGTGGTAGTCGCAGTAGCTGTGATGGTAGTTGCGGTAGTAGTGGTGGCAGTTGCAGTAGCTGTGGTGGTAGTCGCAGTAGCTGTGGTGGTAGTTACAGTAGCTGTGGTGGTAGTTGCAGTAACTGTTGTGGTAGTTGCAGTAGCTGTGGTGGCAGTTGCAGCAGCTGTGGTGGCAGTTGCAGCAGCTGTGACGGTAGTTGCAGTAGCTGTGGTGGTAGTTGCAGCAACTATGGTGATAGTTGCATTAGCTGTGGTGCTAGTCGCAGTAGCTGTGGTAGTTGCAGTAGTTGAGGTGGCAGTCGCAGCTGTTTTGGTAGTCTCAGTAGCTGTGGTGGTAGTTGCAGTAGCTGTGGTGGTAGTTGCAGAAGTTGTGGCGACAGTCGCAGTAGCTGTGGTGGTAGTCCCAGAAGCTATGGTGGTAGTCGCAGAAGTTGTAGTTGCAGTAGCTATGGTGGTAGTTGCATTAGCTGTGGGGGTAGTCGCAGTAGCTGTGGTGGTAGTTGCAGCAGCTGTGGTGGTAGTTGCAGTAACTGTGCTGGTAGTCTCAGTAGCTGTCGTGATAGTTGCAGTTCCTGTGGTAGTAGTTGCAGTAACTCTGCTGGTAGTCTCGGTAGCTGTGGTGGTAGTTGCAGTAGCTGTGGTGGTAGTTGCAGTAGCTGTGGTGGTAGTTGCAGTAACTGTGGTGGTAGTCGCAGCAGCTGTTGAGGTAGTTGCAGTAGTTTTGGTAGACGCAGTAGCTGTGGTGGTAGTTGCAATAGCTGTGGCGGTAGTCGCAGTACCTGTGGTGGTAGTTGCAGTAGCTGTGGAGGTAGTTGCAATAGCTGTGGTGGCAGTTGCAGTAGCTGTGGAGGTAGTTGCAGTACCTGTGGTGGTAGTTGCAGTAGCTGTGGTGGTAGTCGCAGTAGCTGTGATGGTAGTTGCGGTAGTAGTGGTGGCAGTTGCAGTAGCTGTGGTGGTAGTCGCAGTAGCTGTGGTGGTAGTTACAGTAGCTGTGGTGGTAGTTGCAGTAACTGTTGTGGTAGTTGCAGTAGCTGTGGTGGCAGTTGCAGCAGCTGTGGTGGCAGTTGCAGCAGCTGTGACGGTAGTTGCAGTAGCTGTGGTGGTAGTTGCAGCAACTATGGTGATAGTTGCATTAGCTGTGGTGCTAGTCGCAGTAGCTGTGGTAGTTGCAGTAGTTGAGGTGGCAGTCGCAGCTGTTTTGGTAGTCTCAGTAGCTGTGGTGGTAGTTGCAGTAGCTGTGGTGGTAGTTGCAGAAGTTGTGGCGACAGTCGCAGTAGCTGTGGTGGTAGTCCCAGAAGCTATGGTGGTAGTCGCAGAAGTTGTAGTTGCAGTAGCTATGGTGGTAGTTGCATTAGCTGTGGGGGTAGTCGCAGTAGCTGTGGTGGTAGTTGCAGCAGCTGTGGTGGTAGTTGCAGTAACTGTGCTGGTAGTCTCAGTAGCTGTCGTGATAGTTGCAGTTCCTGTGGTAGTAGTTGCAGTAACTCTGCTGGTAGTCTCGGTAGCTGTGGTGGTAGTTGCAGTAGCTGTGGTGGTAGTTGCAGTAGCTGTGGTGGTAGTTGCAGTAACTGTGGTGGTAGTCGCAGCAGCTGTTGAGGTAGTTGCAGTAGTTTTGGTAGACGCAGTAGCTGTGGTGGTAGTTGCAATAGCTGTGGCGGTAGTCGCAGTACCTGTGGTGGTAGTTGCAGTAGCTGTGGTGATAGTTGCAGTAGCTGTGGTGGTAGTTGCAGTAGCTGTGGTGGTAGTCGCAGTAATTGCGGTAGTTGCAGAAACTGTGGTAGTAGTTGCAGTAGCTGTGGTGGTAGTTGCAGTAACTGTGGTGATAGTTGCAATAGCTGTGGTGGTAGTCGCAGTAGCTGTGGTAGTTGCAGTAGCTGTGGTGGTAGTTGCAGTAGTTGTGGTGGTAGTTGCAATAGCTGTGGTTGTAGTTGCAGTAGCTGTGGTAGTTGCAGTAGCTGTCGTGGTAGTTGCAGTACCTGTGGTGGTAGTCGCTGTAGCTGTGGTGGTAGTTGCAGTAGCTGTGGTGGTAGTCGCAGTAGCTGTAGTAGTTGCATTAGCTGTGGTGGTAGTCGCAGTAGCTGTGGTAGTTGCAGTAGCTGTGGTGGTAGTTGCAGTAGTTGTGGTGGTAGTTGCAATAGCTGTGGTTGTAGTTGCAGTAGCTGTGGTAGTTGCAGTAGCTGTCGTGGTAGTTGCAGTACCTGTGGTGGTAGTCGCTGTAGCTGTGGTATTAGTTGCAGTAGCTGTGGTGGTAGTTGCAGTAACTGTGGTGATAGTTGCAATAGCTGTGGTGGTAGTCGCAGTAGCTGTGGTAGTTGCAGTAGCTGTGGTGGTAGTTGCAGTAGTTGTGGTGGTAGTTGCAATAGCTGTGGTTGTAGTTGCAGTAGCTGTGGTAGTTGCAGTAGCTGTCGTGGTAGTTGCAGTACCTGTGGTGGTAGTCGCTGTAGCTGTGGTGGTGGTTGCAGTAGCTGTGGTAGTTGCAGTAGCTGTGGTGGTAATCGCAGTAGCTGTGGTGGTAGCTGCAGTAGTGGTAGCTGAAGTATCTGTGGTGGTTGCAGTAGCTATTGCGGTAGTCGCAGTAGTTGTGGTGGTAGTTGCAGTAGCTGTGGTTGTAGTTGCAGTAGCTGTGGTGGTTGCAGTAGCTATTGCGGTAGTTGCAGTAGCTGTGGTGGTAGTTGCAGTAACTGTGGTAACTGCAGTAGCTGTGGTGATAGCTGCGGTGGTAGTTGCAGTAGCTGTGCTGGTAGTCGCAGTAGCTGTGGAGGTAGTCGCAGTAGCTGTGGAGGTAGTCGCAGTAGCTGTGGTGGGAGCTGCAGCAGCTGTGGTGGTAGTCGCAGTAGCTGTGGTGGTAGTCGCAGTAGCTGTGGTGGTAGTCGCATTAGCTGTGGTGGTAGTCGCATTAGCTGTGGTGGTAGTCGCAGTAGCTGTGGTGGCAGTTGCAGTTATCGTAAGGGTTCTTAAATGGAGATATCGTAGGTTGAAGGTAGACACACTTGTTGGATGGTAACTTATATTGTCCGACTGAGATGGTGAGGGATGGAGCCCGCTGCCTTGCCTGTCTTCTGAATGGTCTGCCGCCGAGTGAGAGCGGGGCAGAGGTATGAGCCTACACATGTGCATCCCGTGACGTCACACAAAGCCACAGGCCTACAAGGGATCTCGTATCTAACGCACATGGATGATACTAATATGCTATGCTATATAATACAGGGAATACAGAGATCAGCAACTATGCTGACAGCTCGGTCATGTTACGTATGTCGTCCCGACATACACTACTATACTATAGGCTGAACAGGCAGGCGGATCTGGGCTGATTCTATACAATAACAAATTCATATATAACTTAGAACTAATGGATGGTACAACATGATTTTGACGTAATGGGTGTTAACGTAATGAGTTTTAACGTAATGCATTACAAACTATAAGAACAAATCATTGTACAATATGGTTGGAATTGATTGATCGATCTGTATTCATGCACTCTACGGATTCTGAGGAAATATATATATATATATATATATATATATATATATATATATATATATATATATATATATATATATATATATATATATATATATATATATACAAGGTGAAATTAACAGCAAAGGCATCTGTTGCGCAGTCAGATCATTACTGTCAAATTCTCAGAATACGGAGGGAACGTGAACACGAAAATTTCTGACAAACTGATCAGCTAATAACAAAACACACAGTTGATAATTTCATTCATCTCGGACATCTAATTATACAGGCTGTTTGCACTTAAACCCAATTCTGCGAGGGTAAGGTTTACGTATGCAGAATGGTTATCATCTCTGGGAGGATCGAATTCCTCTGCAATGGCTAACACATGCCTTGACTGAGGACAGTCTGAACGAGTATCTACAAAAGATACAGCTACAATCACTAGTGACTGTGGAATTACTAATTCGTCTGCTAGGAGTACTCAACTCAACTATTCGATACAGTAATTCTTGGCTCATTACAAAGTCACTAATGGGTGCTGGTGGCTTCACAGTAAGAATAAGATCTTCCTGGAGCAGGAATCGAATCACCAGAACACAAGGGATCGGTTCTTTGGGCATTTTTGACATCCTCGACAGTAAATGGAGGATCTGCAGTAACTACACTAACGTGTCGCGATAAAGCATCTGCGACTACATTCGACTTGCCAGGTAAATTTTCAAAAGTGGGATTGAACTCTTGGATAGTCAAGGTCCATCTGGCTAACCTTCCAGTAGGCTGTTTGTTCTGGAATAAAGGTAACAGTTCTTTCTTACTGGAGGAAAGAACAAACTCGGTGGAGTGGATGACTCCCTTCGGTTGAAAAAATTAACGCTATAACACGCAATATGAGCAAGGGAGAACGAATCTACTATCTCAAACTGCAAGCACAGGAGAAAAGAAATGAGCACGGTGAACAATGCTGATATTCAATCTGAGTCGCACACAGTGACACGAGTTACTCGAGAAATAACTTCTTACAATGAACTGATTACTGTCAACTAGGATGGGATCACCATCTGGAACACAAGGAACAACAACAGACACTCTAGTGAGAACACTAGCTGTAACAGAGACGTCTTTCTGCAGACAGCATGTCACATCAACAAGAGATGGCATTACTAGTTTCAAGTAATCATTTTCTGACAAGGCATCTCCTGTGGAGAAACTACTACTCGAACTAGCAGTCATTGCAGGGATAGGCTGTGCACTCAAGGCAGTCTGAGTGTCCCCGGACACTTGAGGCAACGGAACACTATCCTGCAAGTTTGAAGGTGTAGGTGGAACACAGATGGGAATGACAGAATTACTAGTGCCTGACCGCTCGGCTACGTTAATAAGTAATTCACGGATCTATAGGAACTTAATCTGAACTTCACATTTCGCAGCACTTTAACAAATCTCAGATACAAGCTGTGAGAACAAACACATTGCTCAAGGGCTAGATATTGTCTTTCAGTCAGTAAGGGAATGTTAGTACTGTGGGCTGATTCATATTGACTTTGACTGGAATGATACACTAAGTGAACGTTCAAAAGTGACTGGGACATCTTCTCAGTGAAAATACTGAAGGGCATAAGTCAAAAAAAAAAAGAGAGAGAGAATGACACAGTAAGCTTAAATGGAAGAAAATGCTTAACTATTCTGCATAAGTAATTAAAAATTGACAAGTTACACGATAAGCAAAGAACTCACACAAGAAGAATATGCAACTTAACAAACACTGAAAAACAAGAGAACTTGTACTTTACTCAAATCTAATTTGCTCAACCTTTACTTTAAATTGAAAGGATGGCACAGTGAGTTGCCTTTACTTTCAATGCAACAAGGAAATACACAATAAAATGATAAATTGGACTCAATAAACTTGTGCAAAAATTAAAACAGACACACAATTCACTGAAATAAAATAAAATGACACAGACAGAATAAAATACTATGCACAGAACAGAGCATAAGAAACTGCACTGTAATAAACTGTAGCAATATATCAAATTAACAATTGCTAATCAACAAGTACTTCATAAAATTTTCTGCAAGGAAACTTTAATAGCAACACAATATTTGCACAAGAATTATTGCAAAATGAGTCAATGTGCAATAATAAAAAAAAATTATTACACACACAAGAAAAGAAATATATCAAGGAATGAACACTTTAACTCTTAACTGCCCTTAAACAACACTTAACAAGCATAAGAACAATTTACTTTAAAGGAAGAACTTAAAAATTGCACTAAGAGTGAATTTGTTCAATAAAACATGAAAAAATAATAGGTGCTAAAAATACACAACAAAAAAAGTTTTAACACTTACAGTGATGCAGAACACAACACATCAATATAACACAATACTGGGATTTTCTTGCAAAGAAACTTGAGGTGTGAAAAATTTTGTAAAAAATGATTTCTTGCTTGCACAAAATAATGGCACTATTGTCTGTGGAAATAAGACAAATTAAACACTGGCTAAATGGAAAGAATATGAACAGAAGAATGTTCAACACACAGGGAACAAAATAAAAATACACAAATGCTGGGAAGAAAAAAAAATAACAGACAACAGAGTTGTGATGCAGAATATGAGGTGAAAAATTACTGAAATACTTCACTGGAATACTGAGAACACAAGGTGATTCTGAAATTTAAACACAAATTCTATACTGCTCATATGTTGCACACACAACAAAGGAAAAACACTAAGTACTTACTTCAAGTGTATAAAAAGATACACAACACAACAGACATAAGATAATGCACGAAAATTAACACTGAATTAAGGAGATTAAAAGAAATTAATGCAATCAGTACATGATAAACACTGAGTCTGATCGAGAGTCACTGAATGTCACTAAGAAAAAAAATTACTGGAAACACAAAAGAAATGTCTCAACATTCGCAAATGTCTCTAAAAAAAAATTTTATCGCTGTAACAACTTGGTGAAAAATGAGGCTGATGATAGTGGAGAGTAGGGGAATGTTTATGTCGTCTTGCTGCTGTCCTCTGCACAGGTGATCGTAGAATTGCGCTTACATCGAAGAATGACACACACAGGAGGCTTTATAAAGGTGGTGCGAACACACACTATCTCTTGACCCCCCTATGTGGTCCTTAAAATATGGTGCTACAACCCTTAGCAGTGCACCAAAACACTGAAGAAGTAGGTGAGTGGGTAATGGCTGACTGTAGTTGGGTGTGTGGGTTAACAGGGCTGAGACCGGCAATGGTGCGACACACGTGATCGTGAGTGGCTGGGCTTATGGGTTGAACGTCGTAAGCCTCACTGAGAACATCCACACTGCCGCGAAGATAATTCTAAGCCGGCTGGCTTAAAATAAACCCACGAAATACTACAACATCACAAGGATGAAAAAGAGCACTCAGAATGCTTGGAGCTTGAATCACAAGCGATGAAGACTACTCACGTGGCTTGCTTGAGTACTGGGGTAAGACAACTGGGTTAGTTACTAGCTGGCTTATCATAACCCTTCACACAGAATGGCTTGATAACTTCACACGATGAGCACAGCAGGGGTGGAAGCTGGCTTGGCAGGCAAAGGAATTGAATGGGGTAGGCTAGGCTGGACTAGGACTCCGTTGTTCTGACTCCCCCACCACAGACTGGAAACTGGCTTATTTTGCAAACTCGGGTCAACCCCTCGGGAGTGATGCAAATAAGCAGATAAACACTAATACAAGGAGACTGACCAGTGAATAATGTAGAAGCTGGTAGGAGCTTGGGCGAGTAGCTGACTTGAGGTAGCTGGCTGGCGTTAACCACGATAGGCCTACTGGTGACACGAAATGGCCGTCTTGCTGGTCGAAAATTTATCTCCAGAAATCGCTGTAATCGTCAGAATTACAGGCCCTCCGATGCCACCATTTATCATAAGGGTTATTAAATGGAGATATCGTAGGTTGAAGGTAGACACACTTGTTGGATGGTAACTTATATTGTCCGACTGAGAAGGTGAGGGATGGAGCCCGCTGCCTTGCCTGTCTGCTGAATGGTCTGCCGCCGAGTGAGAGCGGGGCAGAGGTATGAGCCTACACATGTGCATCCCGTGACGTCACACAAAGCCACAGGCCTACAAGGGATTTCGTATCTAATGCACATGGATGATACTAATATGCTATGCTATATAATACAGGGAATACAGGGATCAGCAACTATGCTGACACAGTAGCTGTTGTGGTAGTTGCAGTAACTGTGGTGGTAGTTGCATTAGCTGTGGTGGTAGTTGCAGTGGCTGTGGTAGTAGTTGCAACAGCTGTGGTGGTAGTTGCAGTAGCTTTGGTAATTGCAGTAGCTGCAGTGGTAGTCGCATTAGCTGTGGTGGTAGTCGCAGTAGCTGTGGTGGCAGTTGCAGTAGCTGTGGTGGCAGTTGCAGTTATCGTAAGAGTTCTTAAATGGAGATATCGTAGGTTGAAGGTAGACACACTTGCTGGATGGTAACTTATATTGTCCGACTGAAATGGTGAGGGATGGAGCCCGGTGCCTTGCCTGTCTGCTGAATGGTCTGCCGCCGAGTGAGAGCGGGGCAGAGGCATGAGCCTACACATGTGCATCCCGTGACGTCACACAAAGCCACAGGCCTACAAGGGATCTCGTATCCAACGCACATGAATGATACTAATATGCTATGCTATATAATAAAGGGAATACAGGGATCAGCAACTATGCTGACACAGTAGCTGTTGTGGTAGTTGCAGTAACTGTGGTGGTAGTTGCATTAGCTGTGGTGGTAGTTGCAGTAGCTGTGGTGGTAGTTGCAACAGCTGTGGTGGTAGTTGCAGTAGCTTTGGTAATTGCAGTAGCTGCAGTGGTAGTCGCAGTAGCTGCAGTGGTAGTTGCAGTACCTGAGGTGGTAGTTGCAGTAACTGTGGTGACAGTTGCAGCAGCTGTGGTTGCATTAACTGTGGTAATTGCAGTAGCTTTGGTGGTAGTCGCAGTTGCTGTGGTGGTAGTTGCAGTAGCTGTGGTGATAGATGCAGTAGCTTTGGTAGTTGCAGTAACTTTCGTGGTAGTTGCAGTAGCTGTGGTAGTCGCAGTAGCTGTGGTGGTTGCAGTTGTGGTTGCCGTAGCTATGGTGGTAGCCGCAGTAGCTGTGATGGTAGTTGCATTAGCTGTGGTAGTTGCAGTAGCTGTGGTGGTAGTTGCAGTAGCTGTGGTGGTAGTCGCAGCTGTGGTGGTAGTTGCAATAGCTCTAGTGACAGTCGCAGTAGCTGCGGTGGTAGCTGCAGTAGTTGTGGTAGCTCCAGTATCTGTGGTGGTTGCAGTAGCTGTGGTGGCAGTCGCAGTAGTTGTGGTAGTTGCAGTAGCTGTGGCGGTAGTTGCAGCAGCTGTGGTTGTAGTTGCAGTATGTGTGGTGGTAGCTGCAGTAACTGTGGTGGTTGCAGTAGCTATGGCGGTAGTTGCAGCAGCTGTGGTTGTAGTCGCAGTAGCTGTGGTGCTAGTTGCAGTAGCTGTGGTGGTAGTTGCAGTAACTGTGATGGTAGCTGCAGTAGCTGTGGTGGTAGTTGCAGTAGCTGTGGTGGTAGTCGCAGTAGCAGTGGAGGCAGTCGCAGTAGTTGTGGTAGTTGGAGTAGCTGTGGCGGTAGTTGCAGCAACTGTGGTTGTAGTCGCAGTAGCTGTGGTGGTAGTTGCAGTAATTGTGATGGTAGCTGCAGTAGCTGTGGTGGTAGTTGCAGTAGCTGTGGTGGTAGTCGCAGTAGCTGTGGAGGTAGTCGCAGTAGCTGCGGTGGTTGCTGTAGCTGAGGTGGTAGTCGCAGTAGCTGTGGTGGTAGTCGCAGTAGCTGTGGTGGTATTTGCAATAGCTGTGGTGGTAGTCGCAGTAGCTGTGGTGGTAGCTGCTGTAGCTGTTGTGGTAGTTGCAGTAACTGTGGTGGTAGTCGCAGTAGCTGTGGTTGTAGTTGTAGCTGTGGTTGTAGTTGCAGTACCTGTGGTAGTCGCAGCAGCTGTGGTGGTAGTTGCATTAGATGAGGTAGCAGTAGCTGTGGTTGTAGTCGCAGTAGCTGTGGTGATAGTTGCAGTAGCTGTTGCAGAAGATATGAGGGTAGTTGCAGTAGCTGTGGGGATAGTCGCAGTAGCTGTGTTAGTTGCAGTAGCTGTGGTGGTAGTTGCAGTAGCTGTGGTTGTAGTCGCAGTGGCTGTGGTGGTAGTTGCAATAGCTGTGGTTGTAGTTGCAGTAGCTGCGGTCGTAGTTGCAGTAGCTGCGGTGGTAGTTGCAGTACCTGTGGTGGTAGTCGCTGTAGCTGTGGTAGTTGTGGTAGTCGCAGTAGCTGTGGTAGATGCAGTAGCTGTGGTATTTGCAGTAGCTGTGGTGGTAGTTGCAACAGCTGTGGTAGTTGCAGTAGCTGTGGTAGTTGCAGTAGCTGCAGTGGTAGTCGCAGTAGCTGTGGTGGTAGTCGCAGTAGCTGTGGTGGTATTTGCAATAGCTGTGGTGGTAGTCGCAGTAGCTGTGGTGGTAGTTGCTGTAGCTGTTGTGGTAGTTGCAGTAACTGTGGTGGTAGTCGCAGAAGCTGTGGTTGTAGTTGCAGTACCTGTGGTAGTCGCAGCAGCTGTGGTGGTAGTTGCAACAGCTGTGGTAGTTGCAGTAGCTGTGGTAGTTGCAGTAGCTGCAGTGGTAGTCGCAGTAGCTGCGGTGGTAGTTGCAGTAACTGTGGTGGCAGTTGCAGCAGCTGTGGTTTCATTTGCTGTGGTGGTAATTGAAGTAGCTTTGGTGGTAGTTGCAGTAGCTGTGGTTGAAGTTGCAGTAGCTGTGGTGGTCGCAGCAGCTGTGGTGGTAGTTGCAGTAGATGTGGTGGTAGCTGCAGTAGTTTTGGTAGCTCCAGTATCTGTGGTGGTTGCAGTAGCTGTGGTGGCAGTCGCAGTAGTTGTGGTAGTTGCAGTAGCTATGGCGGTAGTTGCAGCAGCTGTGGTTGTAGTTGCAGTAGGTGTGGTGGTAGCTGCAGTAACTGAGGTGGTTACAGTAGCTATGGCGGTAGGTGCAGCAGCTGTGGTTGTAGTCGCAGTAGCTGTGGTGGTAGTTGCAGTAGCTGTGGTAGTCGCAGTAGCTGTGGATGCAGTCGCAGTAGTTGTGGTAGTTGCAGTAGCTGTGGAGGTAGTTGCAGCAGCTGTGGTTGTAGTCGCAGTAGCTGTGGTGGTAGTTGCAGTAGCTGTGGTGGTAGTTGCAGTAACTGTTATGGTAGCTGCAGTAGCTGTGGTGGTAGTTGCAGTAGCTGTGGTGGTAGTCGCAGTAGCTGTGGAGGTAGTCGCAGTAGCTGTGGTGGTTGCTGTAGCTGAGGTGGTAGTTGCAGTAGCTGTGGTGGTATTTGCAATAGCTGTGGTGGTAGTCGCAGTAGCTGTGGTGGTATTTGCAATAGCTGTGGTGGTAGTCGCAGTAGCTGTGGTGGTAGTCGCAGTAGCTGTGGAGGTAGTCGCAGTAGCTGTGGTTGCTGTAGCTGAGGTGGTAGTTGCAGTAGCTGTGGTAGTCGACGTAGCTGTGGTGGTAGTCACAGTAGCTGTGGTGGTATTTGCAATAGCTGTGGTGGTAGTCGCAGTAGCTGTGGTGGTAGTTGCTGTAGCTGTTGTGGTAGTTGCAGTAACTGTGGTGGTAGTCGCAGTAGCTGTGGTGATAGTTGCAGTAGTTGTTGCAGTAGCTATGAGGGTAGTTGCAGTAGCTGTGGGGATAGTCGCAGTAGCTGTGTTAGTTGCAGTAGCTGTGATGGTAGTTGCAGTAGCTGTGGTGGTAGTCGCAGTGGCTGTGTTGGTAGTTGCAATATCTGTGGTTGTAGTTGCAGTAGCTGCGGTCGTAGTTGCAGTAGCTGCTGTGGTAGTTGCAGTACCTGTGGTGGTAGTCGCTGTAGCTGTGGTAGTTGTGGTAGTCGCAGTAGCTGTGGTAGATGCAGTAGCTGTGGTATTTGCAGTAGCTGTGGTGGTAGTTGCAACAGCTGTGGTAGTTGCAGTTGCTGTGGTAGTTGCAGTAGCTGCAGTGGTAGTCGCAGTAGCTGCGGTGGTAGTTGCAAATAACTGTGGTGGCAGTTGCAGTAGCTGTGGTTTCATTTGCTGTGGTGGTAATTGCAGTAGCTTTGGTTGTAGTCGCAGTTGCTGTGGTTGTAGTTGCAGTAGCTGTGGTTGTAGTTGCAGTAGCTGTGTTGGTAGTTGCAGTGTCTGTGGTGGTAGTCTCGGTAGCTTTGGTGGTAGTTGCAGTAGCTGTGTAGTCGCAGTAGCTGTGGTGGTTGCAGTTGTGGTGGTTGCCGTAGCTGTGGTGGTCGCAGTATCTATTGTGGTAGTTGCATTAGCTGTGGTTGTTGCAGTAGCTGTGGTGGCAGTTGCAGTAGCTGTGTTAGTTGCAATAGCTGCGGTGGTAGTCGCAGTAGATGCCGTGGTAGTTGGAGTAGCTGTGGTGGTAGTCGCAGTAGCTCTGGTGGTAGTCGCAGTACCTCTGTTGGTAGTTGCATTAGCTGTGGTGGTAGTTGCAGTTGCTGTGGTAGTTGTAGTAGCTGTGGTGGTAGTTGCAGTAGCTCTGGTGACAGTCGCAGTAGCTGTGGTGGTAGTTGCAGTCGCTGTGGTGGTAACTGCAGTAGTTGTGGTAGCTGCAGTATCTGTGGTGGTTGCAGTAGCTGTGGTGGCAGTCGCAGTAGCTGTGGTGGTAGTTGCAGCAGCTGTGGTTGTAGTTGCAGTAGCTGTTTTGGTAGCTGCAGAAGCTGTGGTGGTAGCTGCCGTAGCTGTGGTGGTAGTTGCAGTAGCTATAGCGGCAGTCGCAGTAGCTGTTGTGGCAGTTGCAGAAGCTGTGGTGGTAGCTGCCGTAGCTGTGGTGGTAGTTGCAGTAGCTGTGCTGGTAGTCGCAGTAGCTGTGGTGGTAGTTGCAGTAGCTGTGGTGGCTGTAGTAGCTGTGGTGGTAGTCGTAGTAGGTGTGGTAGTTGCAGTAGCTGCGGTAGTTGCAATAGCTGTGGTGGTTGCAGTAGCTGTGGTGGTAGTCGCAGTAGCTGTGGTGGTATTTGCAATAGCTGTGGTGGTAGTCGCAGTAGCTGTGGTGGTAGTCGCAGTAGCTGTGGTTGTAGTTTCAGTAACTGTTGTGGTAGTTGCAGTAACTGTGATGGTAGTTTCATTAGCTGTGGTGGTAGACGCAGTAGCTGTGGTTGTAGTTGCAGTAGCTGTGGTAGTCGCAGCAGCTGTGGTAGTTGCAGTAGCCGTGGTGGTAGTTACAGTAGCCATGGTGGTGGTAGTTACAGTGGCTGTGGTGGTAGTCGCAGTAGCTGTGGTGGTAGTTGCAGCATCTGTGGTTGTAGTTGCAGTAGGTTTGGTTGTAGTTGCAGTAACTGTGGTGGTAGTTGCGGTAGCCGTGGAGTGATAGTCGCAGCAGCTGTGGTGGTAGTTGCAGTAGCTGTGGTGGTAGTTGCAGTAGCTGTGGTGGTAGTTGCACCAGCTGTGGTGGTAGTTGCAGTAGCTGTGGTGGTAGTTGCAGTAGCTGTGGTAGTTGCACCAGCTGTGATGGTAGTTGCAGTAACTGTTTTGGTAGTTGCAGTAGCTGTGGTAGTTGCAGTAGCTGTGATGGTAGTTGCAGTAGCTTAGGTGGTAGTTGCAGTAGCTGTTGTGGTAGTTGCAGTGGCTGTTGTGGTAGTTGTAGTAGCTGTGGTGGTAGTTGCAGTAGCTCTGGTGGTAGTTGCAGTAGCTGTGGTATTAGTAAACAGTAGATGAACGGTGATTACAAGTGCAGGATAAGAATGGTCTTTCTTGGGGAAGTCTGTGAGATAAGAATGGTCTTTCTTGTAGAAGTCTGTGATAACGCTTAGTAAGGGAAACCTGTCCTTTGCTCCTTACAAGTTGCGCCCTCCAAACCTGAGCCTACAAAAAGGATCTATACACAAGGAGCTGTAGACATGTCCTCCAAAACTACAGATATTTTTTTGTACTGCTCTGTCCTAATTTAACTTATCCTAAGCAAACATAATTTAGGCATGTAGCATGCAAAGAGTACGTAACCTTTATTCGGCGCATGTACATACCCTCATTTACCAGCGAACCAGGGGACTAACGGTTGGCGATGGGGCTCCGTCGTTCAACCAGTACCCAGGTTCCAGCCAATGAGAAGATGGTTTTGGCAATCACAGAGGTTATGTGGGTACCACTCTCCTGTCTGCCCTTGTCATTCCCATTCTAGAGCTGGTTGAAGCACGGTCTGCTCTCTAGTTTCTTCTCTTCTGCCTTGTTTACCGTGGAGTGCACTAATACCTATTGTTGTACATAGTGTATATAGTGTACATACTTCTGTTCTAAATTGGTGAAGGATAATATAAGTCAAAAGTTTTCTGCTGTTTATTTTGCTCCCTTTACACCCAGGATGACAGGCCTTTGGGACTCCTGGGTTGTAATAGCATGCATATTACAATCAAATCAACTTAATCTAGCCTTTCCTAAGGTTACCAATTAAAGTTTAATTGAGTATCTAGAAGGGGGTCTTTAAGAGTTTGCATGATTTTTTTCTTTATTTTTACTCCTCCAACTTTCTGTTTTTAGTTTGATAATAACTCGAGACGTCGTTAAAGAATTGTTTTCAATATACCAGCGTTTGTGCAGTCACTTGGGGCAGGTTCTTCAAACTAGTATGTACTGTTTCCTCTGCAAACAAGGTAGTTGCCCTGAATTTTTTTTTTTTTTTTTTTTTTTTTTTAGTTGCCCTGATTAAGGATGTCCTCCCGTGGAAAGTCATGACTCACAGCCACTTCAAGCACCTGAACACACTCCACCAAACCTCATGTCGTTAGATAATATCTTAGAAGGAATTAAAGCAACGGCTACCAGGACACTCACACACATTCCCCCAACCAGCCGGTTTACACTCAGCTGGGAAACTCACAGACTCCTTGAAAAACGTAAACGATAGTTCACTATCCTAAAGGCTCCATTAACCATCAAGGCATGGCACAACTTGCTACTTTTTTGGTAATTTCTTTTAGGTGTGCCTGAAAGAGGTGGCAAGTCGTTAGCCTCAACAATCATTAAATCTTTAAGAGACTTTCTTAGATCTGACAACCTCATTCGCCTTCCCCATCAATACAAAAAATGGGAGAGGCAGACCACCCAATCGTTCCACTGATAGTGAAAAAATCAGACTCCAGGCGAGCAAGAAAATTAAAGAGGTCAGCACAGAGACGGCAATCAAGATAATCACCAACGAAGTATCAAGGATGCTGACACTTCTCAAGAACTTTGAGAAAAGCTCCCTACCAGGGACACCAGAGGCACCAACAGTTCTAACATTTCTGCCTCACTTGTGGAACAACTGTCTGCGCAAGACTCAGACGTTTACAAAGCAATTATGTCGTTTCCTTCCGTCTGGCTCTACTGGGGGCTACTGGAATACGACCACAGTGTTTAAAAGTAATGTTTAATAACCCAGTTATCGGGGAAATTGCAGAGACACTGCTTTCAGAGATCATGAGGTTCATCCAAAATTTCTTGGCTGGTCTGATTCCTGGCAAAATTAAACCTTTCATTTTTGATGCACCACTTTCTACCCTTATAAAGAAGAATGGAAGAATTAGACCAGTTGCCGCCTCGTTTCCAAAGCTGCTGTCCGAAGTATTCGCGCAGAGACAGCCATGATGCTTCAACCAAACCAGCTTGGTTTTGGGGTCTCTCAAAGAAGTGAAGCAGCGGTTCATGCAACAAGTATCTTCTGCTTCTATCAACTTTTCTGTACTTGACTGAAGAAGCCTACTGTGTAGGCGAAACGTTTCTTAATAAAGATACCTAACTGTTGCATATGTGTCTTACCTAACAACCTGTCGGTATTTTATACCATTTTAATGTTCAATCTGTCAGACACTGCAACACAAGGGTAACTTGGTACAGACCTGCAATCAACTTCGACAACTTCCACTAGTGAGAGGGGCTGGATTTGAGAGGGACCTGACCTCTCAACATCTGAGTTCTTACCTCTCCTAGTGGCCTACGTCTCACCTCTTGGCGCTATAAAAGCTCCGTCCTGTCACTTCTCCATATTGTTTCATACTATGGAACAATTCTCTTCTCCAGACTGAGGGACTGACCACCTCAAAACTTTAAGGGTGATGGACTGATTACATCGTCTTCAAGTATCTTCTGCTTCTATCAACTTTTCTGTACTTGACTGAAGAAGCCTACTGTGTAGGCGAAACGTTTCTTAATAAAGATACCTAACTGTTGCATATGTGTCTTACCTAACAACAAGGGCGTATATCAACAACCTGCCAGAGCACAATGAAGTGGTAAAATTAGATTTCTAGAATGCATTTAATCTCCTGAAAAGAGATGTGGTATTAGCAGCTGTACAAGAACATTTCCCTGGTCTTTTCCCTTTTGTTTCAGCTGGATATAGAAAGGAATCAATGCTCCTGTTAGGAGAGCATACAATCACTTCATCAGAGGGTGTCCAGCAAAGGGATCCTCTCGCACCATTTTACTTCTGTTTAACGGTTAAGGAAATCACGGTCAGGCTGAGCAGTGGTTCATTTGTGATGGCACACTGACGGGTACATAAAAGTCCCTTCTAGATGATCTTAAACAGGTGATGACATGGGGACAGAAAATATGAAATTATCTCAGTCAATCACAAAGTGATCGACGCAGTGAGATGAAGACTACCAGGTGCATCAGTCATTGCCCCCACAAATAGCGTCTTAGAACACAAGAACATAAGAAAGGAGGAACACTGCAGCAGGCCTGTTGGCCCATATTTGGCAGGTCCATGCTTGGAGAACCTCTGGGAACTGATACCATTTACTCAATTCTCAGAAAGAATCTGGACGATTTAAGGAGGATGCAACAACAAAAGGCAGTCTTGACACCCACGATGCCTCGTACCTTCTCACAAAGTGTTCGAGTCTGCCCAGAGTAATATATTTCCTAAGACGTGCACACTCAAATGAAAACCCTAAACTGCATGAATACGACAGTATCCAGAGGCATTTTTTTACGAAACTACTCAACCTTATTCTAGAAGACAGGCAGTGGGACCAGGCTACACTTCCAGTCAGACTAGGATATGCTGGTGTCCATAAGGCATCACAGATTATGCTACCTGCCTTCCTGTCCTAATGAGATGCATCCAGTGAACTTGTAGCAGCGATTCTATCTGAACACCTTACGGACAATGTTGGAATTCATGATCAAAAGTTAGGTGACGGAGCCACGTTCTGGGATAATCTAACGGGCTATGAAACCAAACCTGTTCCCCTTAACGATTGCAGTCACACTGGAATGGCCCAGTAGTTTAATATATAGCCTCAACAATGCTTCGGAGTGTTTCAGGGGATGATAAAGCCCACCTCCTAGCTGTGAGAGCTAACCATGCAGGAGACTTCTTGTTTGCTGATCCCTTGGGACACGTTTCGACCCACAGACCATTTGTTTTTGCCATAAATCAGCGGAAATGAATCTGAACATAACGGAAAAATATATATCAATGATTTCAAAGTAATGAATGTTTAATACCAGTCTTAGGTAATGTGAATGCTTACTCCACCCTGTAACAACTTCAATCAGTATTACTAAGGCTGGCTGCTCCTCAGGAAAATTATTGCATAGAAAAAGAACAAAAACTGACAAACATAAACACTTTATTATTTAGAAAATATAAAATATAAAACTTAAATATGAAATATTGATCCTATATTAAAGAAAATGAAAAATATAAATGATATCTGAATTCAACGCTAATATATATAAAACTTGGGTGTCAGGTGTTGGTGACACTGTGTGTTGTTGAAATAGTAGCCGTTGCTGATGATTTGGGGGGGGGGGTCAAAGGTGTTGGTGACAACCCACTGGCTCGTTCTTCACAGAATCTATAGCCGTAAAATAATCTATCCAGATGACAGGAAAGCAGGTTCTTTACCGCTGCAATGATGAGGGGTTACGTCGTGCAACTTCATACAAGTGCACAGGTAAGTAGATAAAACATGGGACGTCTCAGGACGTTAGTCCATCTCCTTCAATTCTACTCGTTGGTTGGCAGGTGACCCATTCTGTCATTCCAATCTGGAAAGAGAGACAAGTTACCCACTGCTTAAGAAATCACTCTCCATCATAAGTACAATACCTAAAAGACGTGGTGATTATTAAGGCATTTAATATAGAGCAAGACTGAAAAGACTAAGTTTATTATTGGTCAAAAGTGAAGCTTTCAACCAATAAGTCCACTAGAATATGAGCAGGCATGTACTTACAGTAGTGATGGGAGCTGTGAGTCGAGTGATTACTGTTTGACTGGAGCCCCACACGTCACCTTTCGGGGGGGGGGGTGAGGAGGGAGGGGAAGGGATAGCGGGAGCTAGACTGACCCTACCTTAACAAGCAGCCAGCAATCAAACTATCACTTTCGGGGAGGGTAAAAAAGGGGGAAAATAGCAGGAGCTGGACTTACCCTACCTTAACAAGTAGCCGGCAATGAAACTATTGTTACTATATACTCCCTCGCTACTCCTATCTATTGAACTTTTCCCTCACAGGTAACAAGCACCTAATTTTAATAACACAGTCATTATGTGCTGAACTGAACAATTAATCAACAAGCCCCACGTCTTTTCACCTTCAGAGAAGTGTAACGAGAGACGTAAAGCTGTTGACAACAGAAGACAGTGGATGGAAGCAGACTGACATGAAACTGTTAGCGACAAAGTAACAGAGTTTCCCACACCACGTCTGGCTTTATGCAGTGTAAAACACCATGCACATTCTGACTGACCTAACACTTAGGTTCTACTGAATTCAGTACCCAGTCAAGCCTAGTAGAGTCAGATATAATCTAACACATTGCACGGAAGTGAAAGAACTATAGAATATGGTCATTATGTTATCTAGACAAATCACTGGAAAGAATTTCGAATAGAATTAACAACGACCTCACACATTGCACCCAAACATCCCGTTAATTCAGTATGTAAAATACATTGCATTACATTAATGTCACAAATATTACCACAAAATCTGGAGTAATTATCGGGCAACAGTGTACTACCATCAGGTGATCTTGTACGTTCTGTGAATAAAATTACTTATACTTATAATATTTATGTGACTATTAATCTTAATTCAACACTTATCACAGAATGTATTTATACTCAATCACTTATCTGTGCTCATAAAAGTGCATGACTCTCTCTTTCTCTCTTTTTCATCTTTCAGTACAAGTCTCCCACCTCTCCTTCCGTGTGGCAGGTTCTCGTAGCGATGAGAGCCCGAGGAGGGTATCAGCTACGGTTGAACACACTCACAAGGAGCTCACCTTGATTAAGCCTTCCGATGGGTTCCAACAATCTTCTTCAATCCGCTCATTTCACCCGGTAATGGTACAGTTTTCCCAACGCCTGAGGATGATCGCTTTCAATGCCACATGCTTGTTTGTATGTGTTTAGTTGAAAGTTTGTATGTTTGTGTGTATGTGTGCGTGTGTGTGTGTGTATGTGCGTGTATGTGTGTGTGTGGATGTGTGTGTGTATGTGTGCGTGTGTATGTGTGCGTGTGTATGTGTGCGTGTGTGTGTGTGTGTGTGTGTGTGTGTACTCATCTAGTTGTACTCGCCTAGTTGTGGTTGCAGGGGCCCAGTAATAGCTCCTGGCCCCGCCTTTTCACTGGTCGCTACTGGGTCACTCTCCCTGAACCATGAGCTTTATCATACCTCTGCTTAAAGCTATGTATGGATCCTGCCTCCACTACATTGCTTCCCAAACTATTCCACTTCCTGACTACTCGGTGACTGAAAAAGTATTTCCTATCATCCCTGTGATTCATCTGTGTCTTCAACTTTCAGCTGTGTCCCCTTGTTGCTGTGTCCCATCTCTGGGACATCCTGTCTTTGTCCACCTTGTCAATTCCTCTCGGTATTTTATATGTCGTTATCATGTCCCCCCCGTCTCTCCTATCCTCTAGTGTTGTCAGGTCTATTTCTCTTAACCTCTCCTCGTAGGACATACCCCTCAGTTCTGGTACTAGTCTTGTTGCAAACCTTTGCACTTTCTCTAGTTTCTTTACGTGCTTGGCTAGGTGTGGGTTCCAAACTGGTGCCGCATATTCCAATATGGGCTTAACGTACACAGTGTACAGGGTCCTGAACGATTCCTTTTTGAGATGTCGGAATGCTGTTCTTAGGTTTGCTAGGCTCCCATATGCTGCAGCAGTTAATTGTTTGATGTGCACCTCAGGAGATGTGCCTGGTGTTATACTCACCCCAAGATATTTGTCCTTGAGTGAAGTTTGTAGTCTCTGGCCCCCTAGACTTTACTCCGTCTACGGTCTTCTTTGCCTTTCCCCAATTGCTGGACCAGTTCTGCAGCCTGTCCAGATCTCTTTGTAGTTCTGCCTGGTCCTCGTCCGAATGAATTTTTCTCATCAACTTCACATCATCTGCAAACAGGGACACTTCGGAGTCTATTCCTTCCGTCATGTCATTCACAAATACTAAAAACAGCACTGGCCCTAGGACTGACCCCTGTGGGACCCCACTCGTCAGAGGTGCTCACTCTGACACCTCGCCACGTGCCATGACTCGCTGTTGTCTTCCTGACAGATATTCCCTGAACCATTGTAGTGCCTTCCCTGTTATCCCTCCCTGGTCCTCCAGTTTTTGCACTAATCTCTTGTGTTGGACTGTGTCAAACGCCTTCTTACAGTCCAAGAAAATGCACTCTACCCACCCCTCTCTCCCTTATCTTATTGCTGTCACCCTGTCATAGAACTCCAGTAGGTTTGTGACACAGGATTTCCCATCCCTGAAACCATGTTGGCTCCTGTTGATGAGATCATTCCTCTCTAGGTGTTCCACCACTCTTCTGATAATCTTTTCCATGACCTTGCATAATATACATGTCAGTGACACTAG